>NW_025109956.1:366802-614551 GCF_011392965.1 Frieseomelitta varia
GATATTAGACTTGGTATGCGGTTTATGCATGATGGAGCTCCGCCGCATTTTAGCCGAGTGGCTAGGCAATTTTTAAATCAATACTTTGCAAATAAATGGATTAGTCCTATTGCATGGCCTGCTCAGTCTCCGGATTTGAATCCATTAGATTTTCATTTGTGGGGACAGTTAAAATTTATTGTATACGCAACATCGATTGAAAATACTAGGAAATAGAATAGAGCAAGGCTTTCGACAAATTTGAGAAACACCAGAAATGATAGAGAGAGTAACCAGATGAATGACAAGACGCGTGCTGGCTTGTCTTCAAATGCAATGTGGTCATTTCGAGCGTCTTTTGTAAAAGTAATTAAAACAGAAAATTCATTATATCTCATAAACGAAGACAGATAGGATAAGTCATATATTTATATGATTTTTTTTTCATTATTTTTAGGTGTACAATCAGCTCCCGAAATGGTTCTACAAGTTACGAAATACCCTGTATTTTAGAAATATTCAAACTACGCGCGTTTGATCCGGGTCGTCACGTATCGTTTCACATTCTATAACGCGTTGCGACAATGTAATAATGAACGGAGTAGAAAATGCTCGCTCGAAGCAGTGCTTACGGTTCTAGGACACCATCTATCAACAAATGAATTGAACGGTTCCAAAAACTTTATAATCAAAATAATCCAGAAGCGGGCATTCAACCAAGAAATTTCCAATTTGCAGGAAAGTAGAAGAATTTTTAAATCTAGCTCATTAAATTGCTCTTCTTAGATAATGAGGGATTTCTCCGGTTGATAAACTCGCATTCGCCCATGTTAAGTATAAGCAGCAACATCCAATAATCTTTCCTAAGAATAGTTTCATAACAAAATTGATAATTATCAAAGAACACGAGCGCCTGTTGCACGCCAGGCGCGAGTCAATGTTATCAGCAATTAAGGTGGCAGGACAGTGTGACGGGCCTAAAAGTTACGCGTACTTTGGAGGGCTAGTAAAAAAAACTACATATTTCATTGACATGAGCTTTTGTTGGTTTAGTTTAACACATTATGAACTATAAAAAGCAACATTGAAAAAGAAAAAAAGAGGGCTCTTATTTAGCTTTTTAACGGCATTCTTTTACATAACTTTTTTTTACATTATCTATCGGTGTGCATGATTCCAGCCAAACAGGATTCCAGCTGTAACAAAAAGGCAAAAAAAGTTCAAAAGTAAACAATATTCTCTAGGGACGATCCAACATTTTCATTTTCGTGAAAATTATGAAAATAGCAGCTATTTGTTTCTTGATGTATCGAATTTATGCCAAAAATTTCTACGTTTCTTCTTGTTTATATTTTTCGAAATTGTTAAAAATTAAAAAATGTTTGATCGTCAATCCCTAGTAAATGTTACACTAAAGATACGTACCAAGTTTCACGATAATCGATTGGTTAGATTCCGAGATATCTTGCACACCGTTTCTAAAAACCTAGTTTCGAGAAAAACGCGAGTTAAAGTTTCAGAACGTCATTTTTCATATGTATCCTTTACTTACTTTTCTTACTTATATAAGTAAATGCGGCTCACAGTTCTTACAATTCACAACTAAATTGAATCCAAGTCCCCTAATATTCGATTCACCAAAAGTAATATTTGAATCACACGATTTACACTTTATAATACTGCTTCAAATTATAAACAGTGATACAAATTCAATTATTCTGTATCCGCGGATTTATTATTGTACTCCAAAATAAACCGTTTTAAAAGCTAGAACCTTTGTATGTTATTTTTAAGACTTCAAACTACTATTTAAAAAAAAAAAAATCGATTTTTTGAAAATTTCACATTGTCCTGACCCTTTAAAAGATACTGACTTCTTGCGGCTAGGAACTTCATTAAGAGGGTGATTTGAAATTGCATCCGATGCGATAGAATAGAGATGCATAGAGTAAATTTTAGAGTAAATACAAGCTACCTGGTAGGACAATTGCCTAAAGCTGAAGTGACTGTCCGAAGTCCTTTTATCTCTATTGGCGTTGCCTACGCAGGCCCTTTCTATGCTCTCCCCCCTCCCCCCTCCCTCCCCCTAAAAAGGTCCGCAACAAGACAATGGTCAAGGCTTACTTATGTTTGTTCGTGTGCTTGCGCTGATTCATAGTACGAAGAGATAGATGCAGAGAAATATATTCACAGATAACGGCACAAATTTCATTGAGATGCGCAAATTTCATTGAAGATACGCCATACATTAAGTTTTTGTCGTCAAATCAGAAATCGATTTCTGAATTCGCAGTCACAGAAGGCTTTGATTGACATTTCATTCTTCTTCATGTTCCTCACTCTTGAAGAGTTATGGGGAGGCGCAATTAAATATGCAAAGCAACTTGTTATGAATAGCTGGAAAAACGCGTATTTACTTCTATTTTAACGCAAATCGAGGCATGCATAAACTCACGACTGCATTCTATTCTTCCGATTTAATCCTCTTATTCCGGGGCATTTTCTTGTGGGACACCCACTCACTGATCCTGTTGTTACAGAGGTCCAAATTTGAGCCAGTTTCAATTTCTACAAGCTATGCATCAAACACTTCTGGAAACGGAGGCAATCTGATTACCTTCATTAGCTGTAGCAGCGCAACGAATAGAAGATAGCTACTTCAGAGCACTTCGGCGTGGACACCATGGTGATGTTGAAAGAAAAAGATTTACAACCTCCGTTACATTGGAAGCTGGACAGAATCACTGCTGTGTATACGGGCAAAGGTGGTAGAGTTATGTCCATCAAATGCTAAAATGACCGATCACCAAGAAATGTATCCTATCAGTGCACCCAAGAAGCAGCATCAAGATTTAACCTGAAGGCGCACCTGATCCTCCACGCGACTTTCCCGAAAGGATCCGGCATCAAATCCGATCAAAAATCAATAAATTCGTAATATATGCTTTGTAAATATATATTGTAAATAGTAGAATTAATGACGTTTCTCATAGAGTATAAATACCATAGATGTAAATGTAAGAAATACTTCTATAATTTATATTCTATACAATTATACAATCCGGTGTTTATACAAAAACTCTGCAGCTCGTCTGACTCGTTCAATAGCTCGAATAGAATCCAATTGATTTCGTCTTTTTTTTTTTTTTATTGTGGTTGATTTAATGTTTGGTGGATTTAACCTGCATAAAAAGATATATGTGTTGGATGAATGCTTCTCAGGAAAGGTAGTGTGATGTTATGGTTGCGTGTTATTAGGTGAGCAGAAAAAAATTTCAAAAAACTTGCATATCATTATTGGTTTCTATTTTGGGTCTTGATCCTATCCGGGTTTTATAAAATGGCAATTGCATGTTTAGATCATTTTTTCTTGATTTTTAATGGAATGTTGTTGATGTTATAGTTTCCTGTTTGATTGATGAGTGGGTTTTGATGCTTTGTGTCATAAGCGATTTCGAGTGAATTTGCAATGTAGTTCTGAATTGTTTGGATGTCTACTAATTCGTGTAGTACGCGAATGGATGTGTCGTACGGATGATACATACGAACTTATTTTGGATTCTTTAGATCTTATCTAATCTAATGTGTAACTTTGCAGCCCAGATTTGATGGCCGTATGTTATTATCGGTTTAGTGTGTTGTTATAGGTTTAGTTTAATATTTGTTTTGTAATTGCTCTTTCTGTGGAAGTATAGTCTTTTGAGTGCGACAAAAGCTAGATTTGCTCTTTTGGTGGTCGTTGGGATTCAGGTGACTTTGGTATCTAGTAGTATGCCAAAGTACTTGATCGTGGGACCAAGAGATGTTGTGTCCTGCGATGGAGATTTAATTTGTGGGTTTGAATCTCTTATTTGTGAAGGCAATGGCTTGATTTTTAGTTTCCAGTTTATAAAGTAATCTTGGAGTTGATCAAGGTGTGCTTGAATGTACTTGGTTGCGTTTGTGTGATTGCATGATGAGACGAAGATGGCGGTGTCGTCTGCGTAGATCACTAAGTGAGAATTTTGAGTGCATGGAATGTCGTTTATGTAAATTGCGAATAGCAGGTGGTCGAGTATAGAACCTTGCGGTGACAGTTTTGATGGTTGAAGGAGTACCGTTTATTGAGACATAGGAGGTCTTGTTTTGCAAGTAACTGGCTATCAATCTGAGGAGAGAAGTTGGAGTATTTATTATTTGCAGTTTCACTAGAAGGCCACTGTGCCAGATTGAATCGAAGGCTTTTTTCAAATCTAAGAGGATAAGTTGTGTTACTCTGTTTATCTCTGGGGTGATGTGTTCCATAACTCGCTGTAGCTGCTGGATTCGTGAATGATTTTTTCTGAAACTAAACTGCTATGGAATGATTATGTTACTTGTTAACATGAGTTAATAGATCGGCGATGATAATTTTTTCAAATAATTCGCTGATGGTACTTAAGAGGCTGATTGGTCTGTAGCTTTCAACGAGTGTTGCGGATTAGGTTTGGATTAGGGATTACTTTGGCGGTTTTCCATGGGAAAATAAGAAAGTTTAAGGCAGGCTTTGAAGATGTAATATATTTGCACTATGGGTTTAATTGGAAGTTTTTTTGAGCGCCGTTGTGATGATTTTGTCTGGTCCTGGAGCCTTGTTGAACGGAAATTTTGTAATTATATGCTTTATGTGTTGAGAAATGCAATTTAAACTGCTATCGTCCATGGGGAGGTTTGTGGATGGCAATGTTGCAAGTCTTTCGATGTCGTGCTCGATAGGAGAAGTTGTGTTCCGTGCAGAGTTCTGTATTTTTTCGAAGTTTATAGCCAGGCTTTTAGCTTTTTCTTCGTCTGTGTAGTGGGGTGTGTGGGATGTAGTGCTTTAGAGTATAGATATCAGGCTTTTCACGTAGCCGGTCTGCCAAATCTTGAAGGCCTGCCAAAGTGTGTGGTCCATCTTTTTGATGTTTGCAAGCTTGTTCTGCCATATTTGGTCTCTGCGATATCTTTGCGGATGAGATTTGAGAGGAGGTTTCTGTGTAGCTTGTGGAAGGGGTTACCAGTTTTCTGGAACTTTCGTCTGTGTGTATTTCTTTCCTTGATGAGGTTTTTCAAAACCGGGTTTGCGGGGGAGAGGGGGATTGATCGTTTGGAATTTTGGGCGTTGCGTTTCGAAAAGATCTTTGAATTAGCGCGGCGAGTGCTTCGATTTCATTGTCTGTGTCAGCTGTGGTTGTTAGTTTCTAGTTTATTTTTAATTTGCTACAGTTTTTGACGAATGTTCCAATCAGTTTGTGCGGTTTGGTGTTGTCGTCTTGCGTTGTTTTGGGTTGTGAGTGAGAGTGCCACCGGTGATTTGATGATAAATCTTCTATGGTATGGCAATTTTGTGGAAAGGAGACACTTGACAAGAGGGACTGCATTTTCCTATTGGTGTAAATACAGCTGTAGATGATTTGACAGTTGTGTAACTCGGAATGATTTTTGAGGACGGAACCATTTTTGTTTCTTTTGGTGTTATTCCATAAGGTGTGCTTTAAAGTCACCGCCAATGATGTAGAGTCTTGGTCCTGCAGTACGATAGCGTCAGATAAGAAGGGTTTATTTTGACTTGGGAGGGGGAAGGTATGCTGCTTCGACCGTTAGTTTGGAAGTGGTTTTGATCTTAATGGTAAGTACTTCTATGTTTGAAATGACTGTGATTGTGGTATGTTTTCCGTAGGAATGTCCTTGTGAACAACTATTAATATTCCACCTCTTAGCTTATTGTTGATAAATGGTCTTGTCTGTGTACTTTATAGTTAGGTAATTTGAGAGTGTCTTTTGGAGTGAGCCAGGTTTCGGTGATGATTGCGATGTCTGCATTATGGTCTATTAAAAATTTGTGAAGTTCAGATATCTTAAGTTTTTAACACTAGTAGCGTTCTATAAGATGATGTTGATGGGGTTTTTATGGCTGCTTATTATCTAGTTCTTTTATTATAAGTATTGTTGCTTGGACTCTTTCTAGATTGTTTGTACATTTCTGGATGAGCAATATAATTTTTAAGAACTGGTCTAGGTCTGTTGCTTTAATATTGTCTATTTGATCTGTTAGTTTCGGATTGAGAAGATGTTCGATTTATGCTGTGGGAGGTTGCGCTTGTCGGTTATGCGCTTTGTCGTGATTTTCATTATTAGATAATTTATTAGTTTTATTTTTTACACAAGAGGCATTTCAAACAGTTGATAGATCCAATTTCGTTATAATTTAATTGTGTTCATTCTGGTAATTTAGATATATCTTTAAAAAGTATATAAATCGGACGTCTAAAATTAAGTACGTATGCGTAACTTTCATCAAACATTCTTGTACAAAGAAAAGAAACAGAAAGCTACAGAAAGAAACAAATTTTTAAATTCTTGAAACTCGAAACTGAAATTTTGTAAGATTTCAAAACTTTCGAAACTTAAAATGCTGATTTTATTTTGTAAAAAAAGTTTCTTGTTTTAAGAACTGAAATTAACACTTTTATATAAATTTTTATTCGTCACAAAATTATATTTTAAACAAAATATAAACAAAAACATGACAAAAATATTTAGTAGCGCTTAAAAGCACTAACATTCGAACTCTTTTCTATCTAATCTATTTTTTTCTATCAAAAAGTCTTTCAGTAAGTTCAATATAAGATGGAGTATAGGATATCTTCTTTATATTTTCTTTAAATTTAGATATTTTACATTCTAGAATTACGATCAATTGTACATCTATTTATATATTTAGAAACAAAAACCGCATCCACGGTTTCGCACTGAACATTTAAGATGAATCAAATATTCTTTATTTACACTGCAAGTGATTATTTATTCATTGACTTTATACTTTTTTTTGTCTGAGTTTCGAAAGTTTCGAATCACAAGAAGAGTACAAAGTTTTGTATGAAATACGAAGTACTTTCCGTGTATGAATGAGGAGTGTAGGAGTGTAGTATATAAAAATATTAAGATCAATTTAAAGTCGATTATATTATTCAAACTCGACACAATTCAATTCAAACAAACATTATTATTGGTTATTAGATAGGTTGGTTGTTAGATAGATAGGATATAATATTCCAATATTAATGATACAATCGAGGAGGTGATTCTATATGAGAAAATGAGTCGAAAAGAAAGAATTTTTTTCGAGAAAATTGAGTTTAAAAATTTTATATTAATATACCTGAATTTCTGGACAGAAAAGAATAATTAACAGGATGTTATTCTACGAAAATAAATAAAAAATATAGAATCAAATTTTTTCATAAAATATTTCCTTAAAATCGAGTCTGAAAATTTATCAGGTATATTAATTGTAAGTCAATTTTTAAAGAAACATATTCAAAGCCTATATCTTGAAAATGACGTCTTTAACGAAAAAATTTTAGTCTACGCTTTTCATTTATTTTTACGCATAGAATATTCTCGTATTGATTATTCATGCCTATCCAGTACGGAATTGACTAAATTCTTAAAGCATACTTAATATATTTTCAAATGTTCTCGATTTTCACAAAAAACAGGTTTTAATGAAAAAATTTTCTTCTTTTCTATTTGTTTTTTCACATAAAATCATCCCCTTTTTGATTGTGCCACTAATATCGGAACATCCTGTATAGCGTAGAGGATCAAACATAATATTTCAGGCAAGTACCGTTCGGCATTCTCAGGAATAATGTGACTGGAACAGTACGTGACTGAAGTTACCAGAACGGAGATTTTTGTATAAAAATCAGGCAAAATCTTCCTAGCAGAAGAACGTGTGAACAAATAGACAAATCATAATGCATAACGAGAAATTTATAGAATCAATTAGAAACTACAGTTTTTTATACAATCGGAAAAAAAGCTATAGTGATAATGATAAAAAAGAACTAGTTTTTCTCTTACAACTTCTTTAAAAACTGTATTCTGTTTTTATAGAATTTTGTATAATATTATTTACTTTAAAATATTATTTACTTCTGGACATGCTACGTACAGTGCAAAGGCACTCGAATCGGGAGCTGAAGTTCCATTCCCGGAATTGATAACAAAGTCACTGCAGAAAACAACAAAAGATGCATTTTGGAGAACGTGATATACAGGACTACAACTTCACTTTGAGAACGAATAGACATTTGTGAAAACGAGTAGCGGATGGACATTTTACGAATCTGAGTTATTTATTTCAATAAATCATATTATCTTTTGCATACCAAAAAATGAGATCGATTTACATATTCGTAATATTATTTGATATATAAGTTATATAAGTGATATATAAGTGAATATTTTTGTACTTGGTAATGTGATAATTAATTGTTCAACTAAGAAAATGGGCAAACACGAAAAAAAAGAGTTTGGATTTCAGCAACTAAAAAAAAATATATGATGATCGCAAATTCATAATACAAATCAGATAAAAAGTAAAATTCTATGGCTCAAAATAAAACGAAAATCAAGAGTAATGAAATCGTGTGGGAGGTTTCGTTTTCGAGAAAAATAAAGTTGAAAATCAGTCCAGTTCGCGTGCATTTAATATTAAAATTAATAACCGATATTACGGATTTCATTACATACCACTGTTCTGACTGTTTTTCGTAGAAGATATAATGTGTGGCACCATTTGCCATCATAAGCTTATTAACTTACATAATAATTTCATAAAAATTACACAATAATTACATAACAAAATAATTATTTATTAAATTAAAGATATTGTTCAAAATGTTGACCATTCTGCCGTATGCAAAGTTGTATTCTTCGAATTAAATTTTCTCTTATTGCTTACTATGAAACCACGATCTTCGTCATTTTTTCAAATAAAACTGACGCATAGAATAAAATAAACTCTATTTCATTAGATGCAAAAGAGAGTTTGCTCCGAACACAAAAATCATATCTGTGTACTCTTTGTTCGTCAATTCTGAGAAACAAAGAAGAAACTGTCAATTCTAATTCGAATTTAAAATTATGAAATTGATTGAGAGCAGTAATAAACAGTCGACGGTAAAGAGTACCATATATTACATTTTGTACAAAAACAGTCAAAACAGCAGTATGTAATGAAATCCGTAATATCGGTTATTAATTTTAATATTAAATGCATGCGAACTCGACTGATTTTCAACTTCATTTTTCTCGAAAACGAAGCCTCCCACGCAATTTCGTTATTCTTGATCTTCATCTTATTCTGAGCCATAGAATCTCTCTAACTCGATTTGTATCATGAATTTCCGACCATTCATAGAAGATTGCATAGTATTTTGAAAGAGCGTCGATAGCAAGGACAGATAGAATAGCTACAGGGAATGATCGATGAATTGCAATGCGAGCAATCACTAGGAGCATGGTCAATCATACCGGGGACGAGTAATGATTCCCATATGGCTCAGGACGATTTGACCATGGAGTCCTGGATTGAATACGTAGAAAACTTGGAGCGTCAATAGGAAAGAAATATCAATGAGTTGAACTGAAACGAAAGAAGTTCTGTGGCAGTTCTGCAAGTCGATACTTTCGAATAAATTATTAAATAAAATTCGGCTATTAAAGATTGAAATATCTAACAAACCATGAAATTTCAAAACTTGCCATGTCCATTTCTAAAAAGTATTGAAATATATATGGCAATCTGTTTTCTTGGCATTTCTGATTTTACAATATCAAAGAAGAAATCTGAAAACTGACTTAAACCTCCTGGAAATGTAGATTGTAACTCGGAATTATTAGTCACAAATAATGATCTCCACGTTAGATTCAATTTCAAAAGTCACTTTTGGTATCTGATATCAAAACTTGCTTTGTCCTGTAAAAGTACTTCAAAATTAATCTCAAAAATTACCACGTCCAAGACAAAAGCGTTAGGCTAAAAAACCATATAATGCTAGACAATATTGCATAGGGTATCAAGAAATTATATGAACAAGACATTTTTACAAGAATAAATCATAAGCACGGATACCCATCCAACAGAAGATTTTCAAGGAGATCAAAAACAAATTAACAGTGCGTTATCAGCGAACAATATTCAATCAGCTCTTACTGATAGTACTGTATACAGATACCACACACACACACACACACACACACACACACACACACACACACACACACACACACACACACACACACACACACACACACANACTCACACACACACACACACACACACACACACACACACACACACACACACACACACACACACACACACACACACACACACAATTCGTTGGATATATGTGCTATTTTGACGCAAAAAAATACAAACAGCACAATAGTAGTTGTAGCATATTACAGCAGACAAATCACTTCAAAATAAAAATACTGTCACGAATTGGAGAACATAGCTGTAGTTTACGCGTTAATTTAAGGTATACATATCTACTAGCATCTCTTTGCATTTTAACTCAGTCACAATTGCTGCAAACAACTTTTCCAACAATAAGCGAAACTTGATACCACTAATTGCGCATTGGTAGTTAAAAGTAGAAGTATAGGATTTTATCGAATCGACTTCTCGGAATCTAAAATAAGTTATGTAGACACAAAGATCCATTTATCGAATCGTGTGAATGCACTGAGCTAAACAAAGGCACTATCGAAGTATTGATCGTATTTTGTTCGCTGGTACATGGTAGTTTATATGATTATAACGAATATTGATTATTATAATGAAAGAAATCAAGCGTTCAACATGTCGATGTACTTTTCATTTTTAATCGAGGATTTAGCTGCGATAGCCATTATGTTGAAGAAAGAAAATCATACAAAAAAAGAGACAAAAAAGGAGATGGAACATTTATGCAATTTGGACCAATCGTAAAACAGGAAAGTTTTTTTTTATACAACTAATTACTAGATTACGATACAAAATTTTGTTTAATTTCCAACATAAACGCCGGACAAGAATTAAAAAATTCTTTGAAAATTCGTTACCAAATTAAGCACGAAACTCGTAGAAGCTGCAGAGTTAATTTTTATTAAATAATGGAGCAGTTGAGTGCATTCGTTTATTGGACTTTGCATACATATATTAATGAATAATTAGAAATAATGATAAAACATTCAATACGTGCTTCGACAATGTATTCGTTCAGCTTGTCTCGTCAATAGTATAGATTTTTAAGCTGCAGCGCCCTTGAAATTAATCATGTGTATCTGACAGAAATTGAATATTAGCTGCATAACTGTAAAATGAGCAGATAGTGAGACTCAAGATAATTCTGATGAAAAAATATTTCGAAATGTACGAACTAATTAATTAAGCAACTGGATGACAACTTTAAGAGGTGGATGTTTCTAACAATGGTAAAATATGTCACAAATACGATAATAATGTGATTGGGCATTTGAGCATTGAAAAAACAGTGGAGCGAATAAAAAGAGTACTGATTCTCTAATATAAGATTTGAAATATGTGCCTCCGTTGTGCTTACTATAAAAATACGAAAGAAAAATGAAAAAATGAGATGATAGTCATCTAAAAATGAAATAAGTACTGGTAGAAGAAAGAAGGAAAGAAATACAAGTTTTGTAAGAACAAGTGAAACATGCTCGAAGACGATACGACAGTGGAAGGAGATAGAAAGAGATCTAAGAGAGATATAATTAGTCTCAGAGAAAAATGAAGAAGTGATGAAATGGTAAAGTGGTAAAATCAATGCCTTGACTTTTGCCATGGTCGAGGACTACGTTAGGTTTTTTTGAATAAAGATCAGCTAGACGGTCAAAGGTTTGCTGGCAACTTAAAACTAGAAGTTCAGGTCACTTGAAAACCATATAAATTCTCTATAGCAAACATGCCATCAGACCATGTGACATTCTCGCATAGAAACTTTCCCGAATACTAATATAAAAATTTATAATACTATGATATTAGACAATATTATTTAATAAATATTTATAATATTAGTATTTTATTAAATTATTGCAAGTACTAATGTATGAATTATAAGTCTGAGAATTTAATTCAATATTTGTGAAAAATGGGATAAAGTATCACATAAGTACTTCAATCTCGTTTATTATGAAAAATACAATATTTCAATTTTTACAATTTTTACAATTTACAAGTTGATTCATTGGGAAAAAATATTTTTGCCCAATGGGATGAGCAGTTTTAGCATTCTGTTTTTCTAATTTCTAATATTAATGTTTTATTATTAATATTTTATTAATGTTGTAAAGATCTGTGAGCATGAATAAATATTTTTATTTTTAATTTTTTTTTAAATAATTAAATTGTGATTCATGATCATGTTTATTTTAATTTTATGAAAGTTCTTGAACATCTATATATTTTTTCCTCCATTTCTTCATTTCCTTCCAATTAAATCAAGGAATCTTATACATCAATGATATTTAAGAATTTAGAAAGAATATCTGATCTTGAAATTTCCATTTTATATTTTTCGGAGTTGTTTGTCCGCATTTTGTTTCTTGTTTCATTAAATTTGTGATATTGTAATCTCAAAGATTCTTAACATATTATCGCATCTATAAGAAGGCAAATGATATTAAATTTCATAAATCTACATCTAAAATTATTAATAATATAAAAATAGTAACATGAAATACATAAATTTCTAGCAACAGAAGATTCATACCAAATAATTCATGAAGCAGCTTATTACCATATGAAAAATTGTTCTAGAAGTGTGTCAAGCAATTAATAATGAATTAATTAGCTGAATTTATTCCAACCCTACAAAAAAATTAGATAAAAATTGTAACAGATATATGCATTACGTGGATAATTTCCGGAATTGCCTAAAAACCATCGATAGAGAGTTTATTATAATAAATACTTATAGAAAACAATTGATCGTTCTGTGATGATAATTATAAAAAATTGTTTCGTCGTATCATTGGCCCTTGTAAATGCAAATATATCGATTTATAGCTAACACAGGATCTTATGGCAAGAAGGCGACAGCCAGCGATAACGACATTTTCGCCAATTTTAATCTTATTTAAAAATAAAAAAATTAAATGTTCCTGTAAATCCTGCTCGAAATACGTTATGTTCGGGAACACATTACCATTAAAAAAATATTTGATGAGACCATTCTAGGAACACAAAGTATGCATGACATTGAAAAATATATTTTTAATTATATTATCATATGAAGATTAATTGAATGTACGTTTGAGATTCTATAATTCCATGAGGATTTTATTTAAAAATATGTAACAATTAAAATATGTAATAATTAACTACATTAAAATTCCATTGAATTTATATAAATATTAAAAATAATTATAATATAAACTAAATTAATAAACATATTACAACAATAATTATAATATAAAATAAATTATATAAACCTATTACAACATATAAACATTATACAAGATATCCATTATATAAGATTAGTTGATAATACAACCGTATAATTTTGTGTAAGAAGTGATTTTACGTGAAAAAATAAGTCAAAAAGAAAGAATAAAATTTTTTTTATTTAAGATTTCGTTTTCAAAAAAAATCAAGTTTTAAAATTTATCAAGTATATTTATTCTTAAATTTAAATTCTGAACTAAATATGAAAAAATAATCGATAAATAATTATTTTATTTGCTAAAATAAGTAAAAAGTGTAGAATAAAATTTTTTTGTTTAAGGCCTTATTTTTAAAGAAATAAAATTTGAAACATGTTTAGTTAAGAATTTGCTTAATAATCGTATTTGATAAATTTTTGAAGTTAATTTTCTCAAAAACGAAGCTTATCTTATAAAAATATTTTACACTTTTGATTTATTTTCACAGAACCTACTATTTATTTCTGTCTAGTTAAAAATTAGTTCAAAAATATAAATATACTTAAAAAATTTTCAAACTCGAGTTTCTCGAAAACAAAAAAAAAAGAGAATAAAATAAAAAATCTTATTCTTTGTTTTCGATTTATTTTTGAAACCATCATCTAATCTAAATGATCATACTACTAGTTATGAAATGCCTTGTATATATATATATGCATATCTTTTTTTTTTTCCGAAACATCAGCACTTTTCTTTAACCATATTCATTTTATCACGAAAAATCTCGGGTTGATCAACGATGAATTGAGAAATACATTCATATCATTGATTCAGTTTCGATTTAATAAAATATGCAAGAATTGTTGCTAGATCGCGATTTCAGTAGTTATCGATGATGTGAATACGTACATTTTAAATAATTAAATATTTAATCAAACAGAGTGAATCCTGTGTATGTATCAAGCTTTAAGTTTTTTTCACTTCTTTTCTGCTTGCGAATTATATAACATGCTTGCACTTCAATAGAATTAGCATCTCCCCCAAATTATTAGTAAATATTACTAATGTTACTAATAATTTCAAATTCATCTCAATTCAAATGTTAAATTTCATTTTGGATTTTGATTTCAGAGTACATTGGAACTTTCAATGCAAGGATTCTTCATCTCTGCTGAAAAAAAATTAATTCCCGACAATCTTTCAAGGCTTCAAAAACACGATCGAATTATATTGTCAGTTTTAATAATTATCTTCTATACTATATTATAGTATCCAGAAAGCAAAACTGATCCATTAGTAATATTTTTATAACGTTATTGATTAGTATGGAGTAAAACAAATTATTACTGCTAAAGAAGTTTCAATAAAATATTAATATTAAATAATGTAATAATATATAAAGCATTCAAATTTTTGTGAGTTACTGTGTATTTTATCATAATAAGTAAACAACAAAAACATAATGTTTAATTCACCATCAACTGCAATTTTATTTATGCTACATTATGTAATTAATGTGTAGCAATAATTGCTGTTTGTTCGTCTTCTTCTTCTTCTTTACTTATTTCTTCGTTATTACTTGTTTTAAGATATTCCTGGTAGTTAATTTTAAAAGATTCATTAGAAAGTTCACTCTTAATTTGAACTCTGTAACATTTAAAAATATTTATATTTTTGATATTTTATTTTATTATCTTAGAAAAATGACATAATTATATGTACCTTTCAATAAATAATCCATCACGTTTTGGTCTCATTGATTCAACATCGTTGATTAGAGAAGAAAAGTTTTCTTCCAGTTCTTTTATGTCCATATCAAGCTAATAAATAAATAAACAATTAAAAATTAGATACTTTATCAAACTTTGCAATATTCTATATCATAAATTTACCAAGCCAAAAGTCGTACTAATTTCGCCATATTCTTTGAAAATTTTATGAGGCTGTGCAGTGTATATAATTCCATTTTTAAATTTTTTAACTAATTGATTTATATTATTACCCAATGTACCTGAAATATTTAAATTACTGATATTTAAATGTCATAATCGTATATAAATATAATTGTAAATGAAAATTTATGTTTAACGAACACGTTTATTTACCTAATTTAATATTTGGAAATTTCTTTTTCAATAATCCCCTAATTAGTAATAAATCAGATAAAATATCTGCATGAGCTACGACATAGTCATACTCTTTGAAATTGAACGATCCATTCTATAATAATTATAGATTTGTATTTAAATTTATATTTATGTTTTATAATGCTGATATAATTAATATATAATATTTTAACTTACTTGAATTTTTCTTATCAATTCAACACCACCAATATAATCAGCTCCAGCATTTTTGGCATTTTCTTGTTCTTGTAAATTCTTGGAAAAGGCTAATACTGTTCTACTATTTTCCGCACATGTAAATATATGAGGTGTATCAATGACCTTCGTAAATCTATCAACATACCTATTCTTCTTTTCGCGCTATTTTGGATAATTTTAAAAATACTTTTATTAGAAAAATTTTTTAACTTAGTTGTAATATTTGTGAAAGTTTAATATAATATGTGTAAATAAACTGTTTAGGTTCAAATATTATATCAAAATGGATTCAACCAGCATTTAACAATCGAGTTAATTAACTAAAATTTGGTTCAAATAAGTGAAATTCATATAAACAAAGTTTTATTATACTTTAAAATCTTTTACCCTCATATTTAATTCTATAAATGCATTAACAATTGCATTAGGTTTATTAAGCATAGTTGGATGATGTGTTTCACGATGATTTTCTATAGCCTCTTTTAAAGAATACACTGGTTGTGGATGATATTTTATTATATATACATTATCGATTGCTTTCCATTTCCAACTTTCATCAATGGTGTTTAGTGGACAAACTTCTGCCTTTATTCTATTATTAAATTATTGGAATACTTGGTAATTTATTATTAATAATATATATTCTAACAAGAAATTAACAAAAAACTTTATGCTATAAATCACTCACATTTTTTCCTTTTTATATGGGACATATCCTACTTGTTCAATTACTGTTTTAACTTTTTTCTTTTTGAGTTTTAATCTTCTTTTCTCTCTTGTTCCTTTCCTAGCTGCATAATCTCGACTTTGCATAAACATATATGAGCCTATATTATATCCAGTATTATATGTAGTACGGAAACTTTTTATTAACCAATCTGTAAATATTAAATTAAAATGATTAAAAATAAAATTATATCAATGAAATCATATTAATTTAGAAAGAAATATAGTTTAAAAGTAACTTACTTGCTATCATGATTGTACATAAAGTAAACCTAAATAGGTTAAGACAATTGATTACCAAATGAAATAAGAAAATATCCTAGGGATATTATATTTTCAAACATTCAATATAAATAAAAATCACTAATAACGCGTTTAAATTATAATGTATATTTTCTTTATAAATATATTGTTAGTATGTGTATATTAAAATTGTGTTTATTTCTAAATATAGGATTCAAAATAATTATTCATTATCATTATTATAATCGCAAAATATAATAAATTGACTTAGAAAAATAAATAAAAGTAATTTATAATGTTAATGTACATGTATAAAACAATAAGTTGAAAAAGTGAAAATTTAAAATAATTGACCTAGTGCGTTTATGAAACAGCACTATGTAGACAATATGGCAGACGGAAGTAGACGTCATCAGTGCCAACTGTCAGCCAACTAGGCTTTTAGTTAAAAGCTGTGCTTTCTATAGCAAGAAAAACTCTTTTTCTCCATCTTTTTACAGCTTCATATATTTCATACAGAGTTCAGAGGAAAAGGAACAAGTTTTATGTAATTATACCATGTGCACGTTTTTTTGACCTGTCTGCAATTTTACATTTAATGGTGGTGAACGAAATATCGTAAAACAATTATTAGTACGCGAGATCTGGTAAGTCTATCGCATTTCAATTGTAATCGTCCATCAATTATATTCTAAATATTATTCTTTATTTCAATATAATAAATGGTACTGATGTAACGTTTCTTTATAACTACTTATAAATATTATTATTTATGTTTAACTATATCTTTTCTTACAATGTAAGTAATATCTTAAATTATATCAAGGCTATAATGAATCTAAAAGGTGGTTTCTATTATGCATTGCAAGATGATAATCTTGTTAACTCATCATTGTTGCAGAGTCATTCAATAGTTAGTACATAATAAACCTAACATTCACTCATATCTACAAATATGTTCATTTGGGACTGGTTTGCAGGAGTTTTAAATTACCTTGGTAAGTGTAATTTTTATAATTTTTCATATATTTTTTTATAGATATCTATAATACAAATATAAGATATATTAAGATGTATGTAATTTGACTTTATTTTATTCTTACTAATATATTTTTAACGTATTAATTGTTTTTATTAATATATTACATCTTATAATACATTTTTACATTTAAAGTTGCTTTTTTTATATTATATGATTTTTATGATAAATACATTACATCTATGTATTTTATAATAATATACTACATCTTATAATATATTCTTATTAATTCTTATTAATACATTTAAATTTGATTTTTTCATATTGTATGATTTTCATTTTCAATTTTTAGGTCTTTGGAAAAAGAGTGGTAAACTCTTGTTTCTTGGTTTAGATAATGCAGGCAAAACCACGTTACTTCACATGCTCAAAGATGATCGACTAGCTCAACATGTACCTACATTACACCCAAGTAATTACATATTGTTTAAAATAATTTATAGTTATATATAAATAGCATACATAATTTTATATAATTTTATTTAATATATACTAGATACTAAAGATATATTAGATATATACTCATTCATACTAATAGATTACTAGTAAATTAAAATAATTTCAGGTATTTTATTTTTAAATAATTAGTTTGATGATTCAATTTCAATATTTTTTTTATTAATTATATTTAATTATATGCTTTTATGCTTCAGCATCAGAAGAACTTTCTATTGGAAATATGAGGTTTACAACATTTGATCTTGGAGGACATCCTCAAGGTATAATTAATTGATTTATTACAATGTAGTACAAGGTGTAATTAATTGATTTATTAAAATTTTATAATATTATTTTTATTGAAATATGACATTCTTTTTTTTATAGCTCGAAGAGTTTGGAAAGACTATTTTCCTGCAGTAGATGCAATAGTATTCCTTATTGATGCAAGTGACAGAACACGGTTACCAGAATCGAAAGCTGAATTTGATGCACTTTTAACTGATGAACAACTCAGTGCATGTCCAGTTTTAGTGCTAGGTAATAAAATCGATAAACCAGGTGCAGCATCAGAGGATGAACTTAGAAATTATTTCAATCTTTATGGTCAAACAACAGGAAAAGTATGTATAATAAACAGTTACACTTTGTTTAAAACAAAATAATTTATATATGAGTTTAAAATAATATATGAATTCTAGGGAAAAATTTCTCGCAATGAAATACCTGGTCGTCCATTGGAATTATTTATGTGTTCAGTACTGAAAAGACAAGGGTATGGTGAAGGTTTCCGCTGGCTTGCTCAGTACATTGATTGAATGCATACAGTAATTTAAATACTCAGATTTGTGGCAGTTCATTACATTTCCCTTTCCTCTAATTCATATTGGATATTAGTACAGAAGTGTATTATCCTTCATGTGAATTGAGCAGTAGGGAAGGAATATTAATATATAAACTGCAATAACAGATTCAGAACAGTGCAAATAAGTTTAAAAAGAAAAACTCAAAAATATAACATGACGAACGTGATAGAACTAACTTTTTATTTTAATACATAAAGCCTATAAGCTATATAAATTTTTTTAATTTCATATAAATTCTGTGAATTTTCGTCATTTTGCAAATTATATTATGAAAACACACTTGACATAATAAAAATAAACATTTTGATAAATAAAGTAATAAATTATTCAACAATTTTAAGTGTTTCTCAAAATTATTTTTTATAATGTAAATGTTTTAATTACATCAAGAATATTTTAAGTATTTTTGAAAATTAAAAAGGTACGATAAATGTATTTGGTTTGGTTTTTCTGTTTTACTTCAATAGTAAGGATATAAATAAAGTGAAAATATACTTGTTTAATATATTGTTATTTCTTCATTCTCAAATCATTTTCCTTTTTAATTTTTTTTTTTTTTTTTTTTTTTTAATAAAATACAAGACCTACTTAAGAAAAAGATTAAAAACACGTATATTTTATTATAAAATTATCAATACATTGATAATAAGTATAATAATAAATTTCTGAAATATTAATTTCTTGTAAAATATCATAACTCTTCCTTAACTATATAAAAATTATATAAATGTTTGTATAAATTTGTTAAAATAAAGTAAAAAATTTTGAAAATAAAATTATAATGTCTTAACACGATATACTGACTTACATTTTGTTTATTATTTTTTTATAAAGTATGCTGTTTTGTATTGTATATTATCTCCATTTGTTGCATTATTTTAATATCTTAATATTGTAATTAACTTTAAAGTTGCAATTCTTTTTCTTCTAAAAGTTTTGCAAATTGTTGATTTACATAAGTATCTGTTACTTCTTCTAGACTGTTAGGATTCCATATTGGTTTTTGATCTTTATCAATTAAAAGAGCTCTTACACCTGTGGTAGTGACAACAATGATAATAATAACTTTATAACATATTTGCATGAAATAAAATTGCTTTAAATAAAAGGATAAATATGCACACCTTCACAAAAATCGCTTGTTTTGTTTAAAGCAGCACATGCTAATCTATATTCCATTTTTAAACAGTCTGCTAAATTTAATATACTTCCTTTTTGAATAGCGAACATCGTAACTTTTAGAGATGTGGGAGATGCTTTTAATAACATTTTCAATGTTTTTTTTGCCCATTCTGAATTATCCTTTTTTAGGCTTCATTAAAATATAGCATATATATAATAATATTATAGCATATATATAAAAATAATATTTTTAAATTCTATGTAGTCTAATTATTGTTATAATCTTTACCTCTCTATTGTTTCTTCTACAGATAATGAAGAAAAATATGTATTAATTTTATTCATATACGGTGCTAAACAGAATTCTTCATTCCATGTTACAGATTGATATTTGTTTAAGATTTCCGCAACATCAGATTGTTCAGTCATTAGTAAATCTTGCTTTAAATTTGGTAACTTTTCAGAAGGAACAAAATGTGTTGCAACACCAGCAAGTAGTACGTCCATGCCTTTCAACATGATATATGTGAAAAAGCACTTAATATACAAATTATTAAATTCAGTAATTTTTTTACTACCTTTTAAACGATCTCCAGTTAATCCAAGGTAAAGACCTAATTTATCCTTCAATCTAGGTAAAAAATAAGTTCCACCAACATCAGGAAATAATCCAATTGCTGTTTCTGGCATTGCAAACAATGTTTTTTCTGTTGCAATCCGATATTTACCATGAACAGATAATCCAACACCACCTCCCATAGTTATTCCATTTATTATAGCCACATATGGTATTTTATATGTACCAATGAGGTAATTTAAACTGTATTCAATATATGTCAAAAATTTCATTATTAAAGCATTGGTATGAAAATGTGTTATTTAAATTATTTTGTAACTTACGCATATTCCTTTCTGAAAAATGTTTCACCTAAGGTTTTATTTTCAGTTTCTTTTAATGTATTAACAATAGATTTTACATCACCACCTGCACAAAACGCTTTTTCTCCTGTACCTTCTATTATTACTAATCTTTTAGATGATTCCCATTTCTTGAGTACTGGATATATTTTTTCAACCATTGACAAATTTAGAGCATTCAGTGCTTTAGGGCGATTTAATATAATAATACCTTTATCCCCTATCTTATTTAAAAAAAGAAATACTTATAAATATTTAATACATATATATTATTTACATACATATATATTATTTACTATAAGTATACGTACGTCTTTAAACAAGACATCATCTTGTCTAATAGCTTGTACTTCATTGCCTGTAATTGTGTTTTTATTAGGTATTGGAATTTCAATAGGTGGTTTAGGATCTGAGTGAGGTTGAGGTTGAGGTTGAGGTTGAGGAAGTGTAGGTTCAACAATAGGTCCTAAATTGTAAAAATGTACAAGTTCATATAATTGTAATTCTTTTAAAAATATGTAATTCGTAAGTTAATTTATTATTAACATTTAATTCATATATTTATCTTATTTTTAACTGTATAAATTCTGACAATCAAATTTTTATTAGAACTTAATAATATTATAATTATATACTTAAAATAGATTTGTTTTTGAAACCTGGTATTTCTACTATGGGGTTTGGATATGGTGTTGATGGCGTTGTTTCAGGTGGTAATATAATAGGTTTTGGAATTTGATTGTTAAACTTTAAATCCTTGTCCTTACCTGTACTTGAAGCTTGTGCTGATAAATACCTGAGGACACTAAATAAATTACCACTTAAGCAATTTAGTTTCGATGTACCATTTTTCATCTGAAAGAAAATATAGACATATTATCCCAAATCCAAAATTTTATTGCATAATTATATATAAATAATGATTACCATTTTGGCTATTTATTTTATAGTTGACTATTGTATTTCAATTATTTATTTATTTTATATAAATTAATAATAAAATACAAAATATTAGTACAAACAATGTAAAATATTATGATACAAATACATCTGGTATATTAGAAGATATTTAATTATATAGGTTATGAAACATCTTCATTAATTGATATTCTTATTTTTTGTTGCGTATATGAAGTAATGATAGTTATGTATTTCAAATCAATTGAGACGTTATATAATAAGCGTAAAAATGTAAAATATAAGTTACATTAAAATATTTCTTAACATATCAATTAGTTTAAAGACATTATATTATTATGTTGTAATAATGTATATCACTTATTAATTAATTAAGTATATATATGAAAAATATCAATATAAAATAAAATTTTTAAAATAATAATAAATAATTAATAATATATATGTTAAATTCTGTAAATATTAAAGTCAAAGAATGATAGCACATAAGAAATATTTTTAAATATTTTGTGACATATGATTTCAATTTAAAAAATGCGATCAATAAAATTGTATGTAAATAAGTTTATGCAATAGATATATATATATAAGTTACCCAATTTTTTATTATCTCAATATATTTTCATAATTTTTAAGAATAACGCAACAGAGATACTTGCAATAGATCTAACGGGAATTAATATTATATTTTCCCGCTAATACAGATTGCGGAAATGAATAATTACGGGCATAGTAGTACCAACATATCTACAATCATCGTAGTAGCATAACCTCTTATCTATCCTGAGGTATTTTGAAAATATTGTAAAAACAGTAGTCATTATAATGTTTAAATATTCCAATTTATTTGATGGATGTGCGAAGATCATACAGAAGAGTAATGTTCGTTTTATTAGTTTTCGAAGTATAAAAAAACTTTATTCAATATATTTCGACAAAACAATCGAAACTGCAAAACCTCCTTACGATTTCATTTGTCAAGTTGGTAATCCTATCTTGCGACAGAAAGCGTCACCCATTGATATGAAGGAAATTCAAACAGTAGAATTTCAAAAGGTACGTCTTACGTTGTTATCTATATTTTTAAATAATTGTTGTATCTATTCTAAAAATCTATAATAATGCAATGATTATTTTTTTCGGTGAAAAATCACTTTTTCACTGATTTTAATAATTTTTGAATATGTTGTAAAAGTCGACATTTGTAACAAATTTTTTCTTTTACAAAAAAGTCAGACTTTTTTAGTTTTCGAAATATATGTAAAAAAAACTGTCGGTTTTTAAATTTTACTCATATGCATGCGATATCAATGATTTTTGAATATGAATATTTTTGAATATATAGAAATCAACATTTGGAACAATTTTTTTCTTTCATTAAAATGTAAGATTCTATTAATTTCCAATATATTTATAAAAAATTAACAGTTTTTGAATCTTGAATCTACATGCGTATATCTGTATTCGCAAATATAGTTAACACATTTGTCTTACACATTTGTCTTTGATGTAGTTATTTTTTTCTTTGTATCATAAATATTTACTTTACAAATGTAAATAAACAATTCCTAGGAAAATGCATGTTATAAAACAAAAGTGATTCTCACAAAATTTTTTACTTAGTTTATAGTGTTTGAAATATATTTGTTCGAAAAATAATTTTATGCAAGCAACGCCGACCGCCCCGCAGCGGCTTGATTGAAAACTCTAACTTACAGCCAAACTCAACTATCCGATATTTGTTGTTAATTGAGTTACTAACATTTTTTACAATCTTGCTGTTGTGTATACCGCTTTACCTAATTAGGTAGATCAATTAAATATGGGATCATTTAAATATCTCTGTTATTTTTTGTTGTACAAAAAAATTTCTGGAAAAGAAGTTACACCATTTTTAGAGACAAATGTAATACTGGAAATATTTTTTTTTTCAATGATCATTTATTTACGAGATCTCGAAGTTGTCGTTATTTTTTTGTTGACTAACTTATATTTATTTTTGGATATTTTCATAAAATGTAAAAAAAGCTAATTCAACAATCTATAGAAATGCATACATTCGCAAGCTTAGGTAAAAATAAGTTTAGGTTATATAATCCGGCCGCCGTAAGATAGTTGGTCACTAGATCAACATATGCGCTGCCAACACGCACAATTATAAGTACAATTCATAGTAATGGTAGTTTTTTGTAAATATCTCAAAAACTACAAAAAAAAATCATTATTTGTAAAAGAAAAAAGTGGTGATTTCTATAACATATTCAAAAAATGTCAATGTTGATAGAATGTTCTTTCTATAAGTTGTCCCATTGTTTATATATCAATTAAATATTTAAAATTAATTTTCACTTATTTATTTGCTTATTTATTAATAAAAAAAATTATTATAGCAAAGTATTTATTTCATAGGACCAAAAATTATTGCTTTTTTTGTCATTTAGTAATGTTCGACGTATTAAAAATATGGTTTAAGTTAAAATTCACTAGTTCAAAAATTATGTATTTTTAGTATACTTTTTGTCATTTTGGTTTCATTTCTGTGTTATCAATAGCGTTATCTTTTAATATTACATATCGTAGTTTATAAATCATATTTGAGTTGAGATTATACACGAATGGAACTGAATATAATTATATTAAAAATATTTTGAGTCTTAACTTTTGAGCAAAAAAATCGATCATTTTTAATTTTTCAAAGTAAAGATCAATCAAGTATACAATTAAATTTGTAATATACTTTCTTGATTAATTCGATGTGTGATACTCTTTTTGACAATACTTGTTTTGATTATTTTGCTTAACGAGAAAAATAAAAAAAATGGGTAATCAGACTCGAATGACCTTGAAAAAAGTAATTGTACTGAAAGAAATTTTTATATATGATTGTGGCCTTAATATATATTATTCTGAAAAAATTGGTAATTCCTTTAAAAGTTATAAAGTACCTCTAAATGTTAAATAAATACATATTCACTATGGAAAATCTAAGCTATAAGGTAATATTTTATTTAATTATTCCGTATTAACGGAATGTAAAATTTTAATTGGGGCTCTTTATTAATTTCTGAGATATTAATAAATCATTGGGTACAACACATTGAATTCTGTTTATACAGACATGACTAATACATGTAATGGCCAATGCTATTTAGTCATCATGTGAATGCCAGGGAATTGTTTACATAATGACGATGTCGGTATTCTATACGGTATTCTACATAAAGTCTAATATCAATTTTTGGTATAATATACTGAATTAATACCTACAGACGTTATTAATCAACTGTTTTCGCTGTATATATTCGTTGAAGTTAAATTAGGTTATTTTCTTTAATTGCTATTTTCTTTAATTATTTTAAGTGCAACATCTTATTAATTATTATTATATTAATGTCTTATTAATTAACGTGTAGATACTAAGAACAATATCGTTATTATGTCATCGATTATTTGTTAATTCACCGCAAGGTCTATTATGACAATCGTATAATATTAACTAATCAGCGAAGATTGTTTGTATGTATTAGTAACGTCTGTATAAGCAAAATTCGTTCTATTGATTCCAAAATTTTTTATTCATATCTCAGAAATTAATAAAGATCCGCAATTAACATTTTTTATTTTTTATTCCCTCTTCTCTCCTATATCTTTTAAAAATTTCGTTCTATTTTGATGAATAGGTCATCATACTGTACTAGAGGTGGCAAATTGGCTTATGCCCTTATTTTCTTGATGGGTAGAGCAATCCCTTCCATTGCATCGATCTCGATTTTAGCTTTAGCTGCTAAAATTAAAGAAAGACAGCTTGTATGGTTCACTACGGCGAAAAAAAATTCATTACGGCGTACTATATTCAATTTAAGTTGGTTTTTATTTCAAGATTGATCGTCAGTCTTAAATTATAATTTGGTAGGATTAAAGTTAGATATAGAGTGAACTTTACTTCGCTTTGCAAAGTATGTATGTGGACACAGTGAGCTCCATTCCAGTGTGTTTTACTTTTATATGATATAATTTAATATTTTAATTCAAACTTATTTTAATTGAAAATTACCATTAAAAAGAAATATTATTCAGGAAAATACCAGTTACCAAAATTATTATTAAAAAGAAATATTATTCTGAAAAATACCAGTTACCGATCGAATGTGAAATTTTGAGGGGATGGAAGAGAGAGGGAGAGAACCTTAAATATAAAATTTTAACTTCGGGTATTTTTTTATTTCTGAAATATTTAACAAAACTTCTGATACAGCACATTGAATTCTGCCTATACAGACATTATTAATACAACTATCTCTTCATTGTAGTAGTTTTCGCCGGTGATAACGAGATGCTTTGGAAGGAATTCAGGCCCGATTTGTTATTTTTAATGAACTTAATACAATAATAAAGATTGATATGTGTATTGTTATAAAAATGTAAAAATGTGATAGCGATAGAAACAGTGTCTCTTTTGCTTTTGTAAAAATGCGTACACAATTATTGTTAATCGGAGCAGCTGTTGCAGAAGTCAATTTTAATCCCTCAGGAACGATGACTTTTTTTGTTAACAATGATGATAATTCCTCAGATTGCCGGTTGTATTCCCAATATACTATGTACTTATAAATTCTTGACGAATTCATTGATGTAATATATGCCATATCTTCTAATTCGTGATTTTGTTTATAATAATATCCTATTGTTAATATGCAAAAACTTTTTCCTACTTTCTTATTTTTTTATTTATTTTATTTTTGGGGCCCAATTGCTCGTTTTTTTTATATTTTTTATTATTTTTTTTTATTTTTTATAAGTTACATATAATGTATATATATTTTATAAATTACATATAATGTACACATATTAAAACAAAATACTTAAAACAATCGTTAAAATTCACGGGAGTATATATATATATTATATTATTGATAGCTTCATTATTTTTCTTATGATAGGATGCTTACATGAAAAAAAATTGTTGCAATTTAGTATTTATTATTAGAATAATTATTAGAATAACTGCAACTAAATAATGAAAATCTTATCAGTGGAAGAATCTATGAATGAATATCAGAGATGTCAAAATCCTTCCGTTATGGTCATTCTTTTGACGAGTTTAACTTATATAGAGAAAGCAATATAATTATGTTACATATAATGATAATTATATATAAAGAGTGTTCTCGTAAGGGATTGAAGTTATAAAAAAAATATTTTTATAAAAGTTATATGGTATAAAGAGGCATATTATTTGGTATGATATTAATGATATTTTTGTAAATAGAATGATGGAGAAGATTTCAAAATCAAGTTGATATTTTTAAATAATATCATATAATTTCGGAAGCAGTATTCGATTTATTTGAGCATTCTCTATAAAAAAAAATATTAACCTATTCCATTAAAAAAACCATTGGTTTGGGAAATATTTTCTTTTCAATGTTGTTTATTATATGAAAGACAAGGAATGATATGAGCAATATTTCCATGTTTATATTGTCTTTGTCTTTCATATAGTTTTACAGAACAAGCTTTACAGAATTAAAGTGAAAATATCTTCTAAATCAATGGTTTTTCACATACTTTTTTGTAGAGAATGAAAAATGAATTGAAAATTCATTTAAATGAATCAAATACTGCATTCAAAATTATGTAATTCCATTTGAAATATCAACTGGACTTTTGAGTCTTCACAATTTCACCCGTAAAAATATCGTTAATACCACATAACGTGCTTTTTTATGTTTAGGTGACTTTTGTAGGAACATTTCTTTTATAACTTCAATAAATTTCCCTTACGAAATATTTACATTTTGCGAGATAAACAGAACATCCACTACACATTACACTAAAACTTCATGTAAATTTGTATTATTTATGTAGAATTCACATTATCTCTTTATCTGTTATAGCATTCACATTATCTGTTTATCAATGATTGATTGTTTATTTAAATATGCTGTCATAATGATTGTTTATTTAAATATGCTGTTATAAAATATGTTAATTATCGAAGAGCAATTCTGGGGCACTTTTTAACATCCTAGATCTTATAGTCTAAAATAGTCTAAAATGTACATATGACTTTCTATTCTACATTTATATAGAGAATTATCGAGAAATTTTGAAAATATTTGACCAATAATTTGCAGGCCGGAGATTTATCTGATCGAATCAATGCTGATATTCAAAAAATGTGTAAATATATGTAATTCATAAATTATATGTGTAAATATATGTAATTCATAAATTATATGTGATATATTCATAAATTATATTCGAATAAAACTAATTTATAGTTAAAAAGGGTAATTATATTGTTATTTTTTTTTTTCCTACAAGTTAAGTCTATGACAAAAGTGATCATAACTTTTGAATGAAAAAATTTCGACACCTCGATTCATTCGTCGATCAGTTTTTCTAGTAATAAACTTTTTTTCGACGTAGCACACACTCAGTCCTAAGTACTAAACTTCCATAGAGAAATTATTTTGAAAGTTTTATATAATATAATAAATTTTTTTCTAATGTTGTAATTCATTTGATCATGAAAATATGCATGTATTTATTTGTTATAGACACTTGATCATTTATATAAAATACTGAAGATATCTGACACAGTAGGATTAGCAGCCCCACAAATCGGTTTATCTTGGCAAGTATTTGCTATAGAAGTAACGGAAGAAACTGTGGAAGATGTTCATCCAGGCATACGATCATATTGTCAAATCAAACCTCAGCCGTTGACATATTTTATCAATCCAGAAATGGAGATAATAAATTCTGAAGAACTTATATTTCATGAAACATGCGGAAGTGTCGATCATTTTCATGCAGAAGTACCGAGACCAAAAGAAATTCAAATCAAAGCACTTGATCGATTTGGAAAACCATTTTGTTGGAAAGCAGAAGGTTGGTTAGCTAGGATAGCTCATCATGAAATGGATCATTTAAAAGTAAGTTCTTTTTTTCTCTTGTTAGTTTACTTATTGTTTAAAATGAAATGACATGTTTTCAATTTTGTATACTTGAATTATTGTTTTCTTTCGTAAGAATTTAGAAATTAATGATTTTTCTATAACTAGTTAAATCTAATATTTAATTTAATTGCAATTCTTAAATTACAAATTTATTTGTATTAAATTTTTTACTAATTTTTTCTTTTCATTATTGTATATTTTTGAATGAATCTTATAATGATTATAGAATTAATTAGTTATTTGTTTTTTTATCAGTGAATAGATGTAATTAAATAATTATACAATTGGAATAACTTAACACTAGTAATATATTCTTTTCTTTTTGTTTAAAATAAAACATTTATATTTTTTCTCGAAGTGTAAAAAGTTTAACTAAATTATCAGAATAATCTACGTTACATGTTGTATTCTATAATATATAACATATGTTTTCTATGTTGATATATATTTCCAATTGTAAATAAAGTTAGAATAAAGTAGTGAAAATTGGTATTATCAAATGAGATTTATGATAGTATCTTAATTAAAATCGGATTTGAGTTTGATTAAAGGATCGAAAGTGACTCATTAAGGAAAATGGTGAGGTTAAGCCCCTACATGTGTCCTATCGATCCGCTCTCTATTCGCTCACGTTTCACGCTTGAAGTAATTATATTCTTGCAATCTGTTTTCAAATTCTTTATAATTATTATTATAGAATGGTGAATGGTAAATTACACAAACCTTCAGCTTTCACTAATTCGATAAGCATTTTACCTAAAAATTAAAAAATTTATCATATTAAAATCGAGAAATCATTGCCAAAACGTGATTGAACTGAAATCGAACGTTACACACAATTTAAATAATAGAATAATTAATCGGATCTAGAGCGTGAATAAACTATGAACGGATTGATAGCGTGATCGAACCTAACTTCTGAAAACATTTATCGAGAACAAATTGTAGTTTTACTTATCTAGGAATAAGTCCATAATATATAATTTTTAATTTATTAAATTAAGAAAATGTAAATACGACCGTAAATATTATTAATTAATATACAATTATTTATTTTTGCAGGGTTTACTATATACCGATAGAATGTTTCCGTTAACATTTGAGTATAGTAAGTTTGACAAAGAAAACTATATCGATGAGAAAAAGAATATTATAAATTAAGCAATTTGATAGAATTTTGTAATCTTTACATGAATAAATTTATGAGTTAATGCATAAATTATATAAATTGTAATAATATATTAGATACATTAGATATAATTTGTTAACAAATTGTACAAGTTAAACTGAAATATAATCCACTAATATGTAAAATATTGTTTGTGAAAAAAATTAGTTGTGAAAAATTATTAAAATTATTGAAATTTTTTTCCCTAATTTTCTTGTATTTGTGGCGTCAGTTTAATAATTAGCTATGTGAATAGTTATTTAATAATTTATACCGCGAAATATTGCTAAATTAGTGTTATTAAAATATGTATTTTATTACTGCTTTTTAATATTTTTTCTTTATTTTATTTTTTGTAATGTACAAGATTGTAAGGGTTCACGAGTATGGTATAGATAAATAAATATTTTCTGATTGTTCTGGCTTGTCGTAACACTGATCATTTAGAAAATTGATATAGCATTAGTAAACCAAATTTGCAACCTTAGAAGTTACAAATTGTTACATATATATCCAATGATCATTTTCGCATCTAAAGGAATTAAATTTTTTAATTACTGATATGAACCTGAGAGTGTATCTAGGAATATTTTAATTATAAGACAGATATAACTGATCCATTAATGTTGATATCTGGGATTTCTTGATTTCTTGCGGTTCTTTTGATTATAATTTTCACACATATTACCTTTTTTGTGTCTTAATGAACAAGGATTGAAGTCGCATAGGGACTATTTAGAAACATTACTTATACATTACCTTTTTGGATGACGTTACACAATCCTCACACAATAATTTAAATTTATTACGTCGCTCGTATGATTTTAATAATATTCGATAGAAATAAATATTCGATATTAATTGACATTATTTGTGTATATTCTCAAACATATCAACTCAATTCGCTATTTTTTATTTTTTACAAACTATAATTTACTTAAATAACTATATTTTATAACAAATTATGTATCTATTCATTAACATAAAGTACGAATATTATTTTTGTAAAGTAAGTATTTATATTTTACACATTTGAAAGGACAAATAAGTTGTATATTTTTCTTATATTATTCCTATATTACTCTTTCTTATTTGATTTTTATTTTTTAACGCTATAATCAAAACTAGAATGATCGAAACGATTGATTTGTAATTTTTCATATAAAGTTTATAGATTTACAACTATATATAATACTAGAAATTTAAACAATTTTTCTTCATTGTATTAAATTCTTTTTTCATCCTTATACTTTAATCTCTCTAATACAAATTGTACACATTGTACTTGTAGAAATATGCATTGAGCAAATTAATTTATATCGTTTTCTTCAAATCATTCTTGTTGTATTTTGGAACAAATATTTGGATAATTTAAAATTAAAATTATATTGTCAAAAATGCCTCACTACAATTTAGTATCTAAATCCCTCCATCCCAAATTAGTTGTCCCATTTGATGTGTAAATGTGTATTCTGTGACCGGAGTAGTTGTCACATATGTAAAAAAATAAAATATAAACAAAATTTGGCGAAAATTGGAAATTTCTTTACTTAAAAGAAAATTTTTAACAATAATTTAATCTTAAATAATATTTAAATAGTTTTTAGCATTAATTATAGCCTCAGGTTTACACATAATACTATATGGTGACAATTTTTACATCTGAGTTTTTCTTTGTACATGTGCAATCTTTCCAGTTTATTTTCTTCAGTAAGAAATGGTTTTATGGAGAAAAAAATATCTAAACTCTTTTTTCTTGAAGATTCTATGAAAGGTTAATTTGGGCACATTTATGGGATATATGATCCTTTTAAGTGACTCTTTGATTCAAGAAAATATTTTTAATTTTTTTCAAATTTTAAAAAAGATTTTTTCTTTTTCGTCCACATTTACCAATTTTTTGAGAGTTTACATTGGAAATTGTACAGTTTGACGATGTACATTAAATTCTTCCGATGTAGTGAGTATAACACTGCTCTAAGTTTAGTAAACGCTGTAGCAAAAATTGTAGAATGATTACACATACCGTTATTTATTTCACGCTTTTTGACTTTGACTTTCAATGACAAATTATCATTCATCATTTCAGTTCTACACACATTTAAAATGACAACCAGTACTTTTGAAAATATTAAATTATTGCTGTTTTGGCATCAGCGTACTTTAATAAATAAGCAACAATTGAATGATTTTTTTTAGTTAGTTAATAAACATAGTACATACTTACTATCTTTACTAAATATTTAGATGTCAAGTAAAATAAACCGTATCAATAATCGGATCAGAAGTATACAGATGTAACAACTAATTTGAAACAGTATCTAGTATACAGATGTAACAACTAATAATTTAAAATTATATTTTCCTTTCTTTCTTTTAATTTCTATAGTGTTTACTCATATTGAAAGTACAATCACTTTTCTATAGACAGAAATAGTAGCTTCATGAATATTTACATATTTTATATATGTATATCGAATAGTATATTCACATTTTATTTTACCGATAAGCTTCCCAGTACATTCGATATAATAATATATATTTTACTAGTGTAATAAAAAGCGTTTATTTTCCCCAGAGTATTTTTTTTCGTATTGTGTTATAGTTGAAAATCTGAATAATATAAATTAAAAAATAAATTTAACTAGTATGCTTTTAGTTTATAATTTTAAATATATAGAAATATGTTATAATTTTAAATATATAGAAAAATATTTAAAATTTACTTCTTTATTACACAAAGTTTGTAATTAGGAAAAATAACATTGCCAAAAAAAGTTTTTATATTCAAATACTGTACACATTAGAAAACTAAAAATATTTTTATAAACAATCGTAACATAAGTGACTAATTTTTTCAAAACATTTAACGGATTATTAATTGTTTATATTATATTGATTTAATGAAAAATAAATGCGACAAACAATGAATAATTAAGATAATTAAATAATTACATATTTTAAACTTAAATATTTCCAATAAAAATATGCAGATTGTACTGATGGTTATTTTATTCATAAATACATTTGTGCGTTTTTATAACGAAAATGTTTGTTCGTAATAATTTTTTAAAATTATATAAGATATATAAATTACGAAATTTTATATTTATCGTTTCTTCTATCGATCACAATGTTTCCATTCTTTTTCAGAACAATAATAGTTGTGAAGGAAATTGCAAATGTATTTTATTTATATTTTTTTAATAAATATTTATGAGGTACAGATCTATACATAGCAAAATTTTATTAAGAATTCATTTTTCAAGAATCTATGACTAGAATGAAATAGAATATTTTCCTTCAATAAAAATTAACGGGTATTTTTTGCTATTTGATTTCTCGCTGAAGATATCGATATACAATAAGAACACGAAGATCAATTATTTTATGTTTTACAAACAAATATCACACATTAACTATATCATAATCTATATTCTCATTAGAAATTTTTCATAGCTATTCGATCTTTTCCTATTAGAAAATGAAAATATTTATTAACAAATGCAAATAACTAAGTAGATTATTGGTCCGTTGCTGTTTATATATGCGTATACTAAACAACAGGTTTAAAATATAGAATTTAATAAAATAATAATAAAACTAGCTTTCTAATCTTTTATATCGCACAATAATCCAAAAGTACCATAAATCAAACTTCTTATTTGATATACAATTAAATGCAATGATTAAAGTTCGAGTATATACATATAATGAAAACTTGGTCATTATTTATTATAAGAATCGTCTTATCGACTTTAATGATGTTATAATATATAATATTAAGGTCATTATCATGAACAACTTTTCACTATATATGGATGTTTATGAACAGCCATATTTCATGAGTCTGTTCTGGTTTTATATTCATATTTATTTTCATTTTTTACTACATCACTTATTAAAGCATTAGTATTAGTGTTCATTCAATTCATTGAAATAAAGTATTTCGTGTTATAAAATGAAATTATCATGGCATGAACTATCCTATAATATGGAAACTGAAAAGAACATTATGTTGATTACATAGCTGAATTTTTCGAAGGCAACACGATTTCAGTATAAGAATAATTGCATTTTTGAATAATGTAATTGCTGAAATTTCTATTAATAGTTCAAAATAATGTTACTCAATAATGTAATATAAATCAAAACAAGGAATTTCAAAAATATTGGTCACCTTATGATTTAATATAATTATTTAATATAATCTAAACCAAACATAATTTATTTAACATAGAATATGTAATATTGAAAATATTTTTACATGTATGTGCATCTGACTGGTAGGGTTGTCTGTTACTTTACGGCGATCTATTTAAAGAATCTTGCTTAAATACTCATTTTAAAAAATAATCAGTTCTTTTCAAAGAGTATTTATTGGGAGATATCAGATAAATCATCGATTTGGGATATAGATAAATCACCGATTGACTTTTATCATTATATTGAAATAATCCATAGAAATGAAAGATTTTTAATAAATAAGTAGTCTGAGGAATCCAGGAAAATATTCTTGACAACGTATTTTAAAGTCATTGAAATCGGTAAAAAAGTCGAAATTCTAAATAACTCGAATATCTTATAACAAATTCAAAGATCATTGAAATCGATGAAGTTTATCCTGTAAAAAGCATAATTAAATTACATTTTTGTAAATATATCGAAAACTAAGACTAAGCAACGGTAATATAATGTATATAAAGAAAAGTTCAGAATAATGATTTTGATAACATATTTCAAAGTGAAGATTGAAAGTGAAGAAATTTTTAAAGTAAATAATTACCAAAAACTTATGTGTAATATCTATCAATAGGGAAAAATACTGTTTTTTGTTGATCTAGATTTACTTTACACCAGGCATGTCCAACCCGCGCTCTGTATGTGGCCCTTAGACCTATCCATTATAACCAAAATTGGAATAATTGAATAAGAATTTTATTATTTGAATAATTTTAATCATGAATTTTCATGATGCTCTTTTTGGGCAGTACTTATATTTGCGAACATAATGAATGTTTTTTGCCATATGAAGCACACAAAAAATAAAATAAGAATAAAAATTTTAGACGAGCATTTTGAAAATATTCAAAGTACTTTCTTCGTATTGCCACTACCTGTTCATCAAACCAAATATTGATAAATTTATCTAAAAAACAAGCTCAGTGTTCTTATTAAAAATTTTCATACTTTTTTAATTAATATAAATATGTTTTTCTAATCAATGTAGTGTTTTACTATAAAAGTTGTTTTAATATTCTCACAAAAAGTTACATTTAACTAATGAAAAAATTCGTAAACTATTTGCGGCACTCAACAAATTTTTGTTGGCCAATGAGACCCAGAAGATCTAAAAGGTTGGACATTCATGCTTTACACCAAGACGAAAATATTATTTAATATTTAGCAGGTAGCGTTTGTATTGAACAAAGTGAATACTTGAGCTTTTGTTTTGGTTGTTGCATAGTAAAAGGGAATCGACATTTCGTTCCTTTTTCATTTCATTTGCATCAGATAAATTTTGAAGAAGTTGGCTGCGCGCTTAGGATATGTAGTCTTATATCCAGGTGTGTACTCGTTGTTGAGGGTCTTCTTCCTCTTGTCAAGATACATGGTCCATAGTGTTCGAAGTTTTCCACTTTCTCCCTCTGTGTTGAGTCAAAAACCGATCTTTTCCTCCTCTCGAAGATTGTAGGTACAAAGGTATTCGTGATGTGCCTATTGAGATTAGAAACATATCTTGTTTGCATCGATATATCGATTCTTGTATTTGAATCGATTTTTATTGCATTCTGATTCTATTTCATTCAATTAATAAGTGCAACATTTCATTCTAAATTTTAATTTTCCAAATTTCCGATTGTAAAAGAGAATTTTAAGGATTTAGTTTTGGTATTATGAAAATTAAACATAATACATTTTTTGTACATTAATCAAATAATATTATATGTTTTATTCATTTTTCAATGTTGCATTTATGCAATTCTATGGAATTATTTTACTGGTTGGTTCTTAATGGATTAATGTACAAGCATATGCGTAAAAATTGATTTTTAGTTTACGGGAGATCGAAGTTATCGTTATTTGTATTATATATTTTTTTTAATAATATGATATTTCATTTTTATTGATTCTTTTGTTATTTTTTATAATTATGTAATAATAATACAATAATAAAAATTTTAAATAATAAATAATAACGGTAAAGTTGTTGCAAGTTATGAGAAGAACAATTGTTTTTATAAAATTTGTTGTTACGACATTACATTACAACTTATATTTAAATAAACTTTTATATAATTAACTTCATTTTAATATATTTTTTCACTTTAAGATAAACATATAATAATAAGATAAATATTATATATATGAAAAAACTTCAAGCTCCCGTATTCTATTTGCATGAATTTTTCTAATGAATCGTTTGATGAAATGCCAGGGCCTAAAATGTATAAATGTATGTAACATGTCATATATTATATTATATATTGAGATATTGAAATAATTTTACTTTAATTGCTTAATACAAAGCAGTTAAAAATTGTTGATATTCGTCATAATGGTTGGACAATTGCTCGTAATTCGAATGTGAATTATACAAATATATGCACATTTCATTGCTATACCAGTAATATACAGTGATTCGCATTCAGACACTACATATTTAAACAGTTATAATTTCGTAAAAAAGATTGTACAACAAACCTAGGTATATTTTAAAATTTGAAACCTCTATTTTCAAAATATATCGTCATTTTATTCTAGGATGTTAATATAACTTATCTTATCAAAAACGCTATAAATTGTCATAGTATGTAAAAATATTGAAATTTTTTTTCTTGATTTAATCTACAATCGATTTGAAGATAAAAGCCTCTCTCCTTTATAATGATTTTGACCCCTAACTTAGATTTTCTTTCTCGATTGAGAAAGTTTGAATATCGAATGAAAACAAATATAACGACAAAAAACGATTCTTGAATTTCTGTTATCAAATTTCAATAAATATTCAAAGTTCAATGAAATGATGAAAAAAGAATCATACATCAAGTTTCGTGAAGTTGTTCAATTTTCAAATCCATTATAGATTCAGTCACAGATCAGAAATTTTTTAATGTTTTTACTATGATAATTTACAGCATTTTCAAGAAGAAACGTATCTTCGCCTACCCATTCGCTGTATGATGTAAAAATATTTTAGAATAGAATGAATGATACATTTCCAAGCTTCAAGTCCAGGTTTAGCTAAGTTTATTATTGTACAATTTTTTTTTCACAAAATTATAATAGTTTTAATATTTATATGAATTTTTCCGAATATATGAATTACCGTATATATTACTAGTACTTTATTAACCCTCGAACGGCAGACTGCAAATGACAATAATTGTGCTATTTCCACTTATATTAATTTCAGAGTCGCATACAGACAGGAAGAGAAAAAATTATAATATATTTACGAATTTTAAAATAGGTTTATTCATTTTTATATATAATTATTTTTTTATCATTATTACAAATAGAAAGTACAAAATAAAAATTATAAAATCATTAAGAAGTGATCAAATTTCGGAGAATTAAAATTTTAAGGGCTGTTGGACGTAATAAAAATTATAAATTTATAAAACTATGAGAAAATCATGAAAACTATACGATAAAAACTATTTATAGTATACAAAAAGCATAATTCTACTTGGAAATTATTATGGAAAATTTAATTTTATATTTTACAGGTTTTTCCTTTTCCCAACATAATATAATGTAACGCGTGGAATGATAAAAAATGCATTTTTTAATTTAATGCTTCGATTTTAAATGATTGTATCATAGCCGCGAGGGTTAATATATGTACACATGATAATATATTTATAAAGAAAAATAATTTGTAGATTTATGCATCGACTGCAGTCAAATATTTATCTCATAATCAGGTTAAATTAGTAACGAAAGTATTTTATAATTCGAGATTCCGGGAAAAAGTTGTGATTTCCGAAAATTTCAGGAAATTTTCAAAATCTCTCGCAAATATTGAGTGACATTTCAAAACTACATTCGTTTATAAAATTAAAGAGCTTTTTAAAATTATTTAAGTTAATGAAATAAAAAAATTTAAAAATTAATAAAATTAATAAAAGAAATGGTCGATATTTAAACTGTTATAATTTCGTGAAAAAAATAATAATCTCAGAAAAAATAGTTTATCTCAGATTATTTTACTTTAATATCTATGAACTGAAGTCTTTCAAACATGCTTTTACATGTACATACATATGTTAGCTTCAAAAATCGCAATTGGTCTTAGAGAAATATCCGCGAGAAATGAACGCGCTCTAACAAAATTTCTTGTTAGAATTTACCATAACACATGACACTTTCATAATGCGTTATAATTAATTCCTTTTACGATCATTAAGTTCAAAACGCCCCATGAGTGAAAAAAAAAAAACGATCAAAATGCATTATATATTTAGAAAAATAGTTATAACACAGAATTTCAATTCCGGTTGCTCTGAACTTAACACGTATATTACAAAATAAATAGAAGCATGGATAGGGAAAGGACAGAATCTTTATTCCATAAAATATCTAACCCAACCCAAACTTATTTTTAATTAAATTAGAATTAAATTTGATTTATTTTGGAGTTATGTTCGAGTAATTTCTAATTACATATTTAGGTTTGTTAGAATGCAAAATTTCGCGTTGCGGTTATTCATCTAGAAACACGTTTTAGTTATTTTTTAAGCTCGGTTTTCAAGTTTAATGAGACATTTTGCACATATGTACATATGTACATGTACATGTACAAGTTCTTTTCTCTTATATTAATTATTGAGATGTGTCAAAGTGTGATTGCGTCAGAAATAATAAAATCGTGAACATTCCAGCAGATTGAAATTTGCCCGCAATTTTATCAGGTCGTGCCGCAAAAAGTAATAGCATTATGAAAATGCCATGAGGCGTTGTGGTCAATAAAGAAGCTTTGAAGTTCTTTAAAGGTTTAATGCGTTTTGATCGTTTTCTCGTTTATTAAGCGTTTTCAGTCTTTGAGCTTCACATGTATGTACGTAGTTAGTTATTGCAGTATAAAAAGTTATTTATAAAAATTTTACTTACGTAATTATTCATTCAAATTTGCGATGTCACCTTCAAAGTACGCTCCTCTTGAACGTATGTAGTTATTCTAGCAACTTTTCCATTGGGCGAAACAGTACTGCAGCTTTTCAGTTCAAATTGACTTTGTTTCAATTTTGTTTCAGCAACACGTTTCGCCCAATGAAAAAGTCGCTGAAATATGTGCATACATTCAGGAGAGGGGTACTTTGAAGGTGACATTGTAAATTTGGATGAATAATTACATGAGTAATTTTTATAAATAAATTCCGCGAACATTTTGGGTGTATACATATATTAGAAAACAGAGAGAAGAATTGAAGGTCTTGTGTTTTGTAAAGTGTTGCAAATTGAAATGACTTTACAAAGTTTACAAAATCTTTTTGGCGTTCATTTTACAATGAATTTTTAGACGGAAGAGTTCCTTTTACAATAATTCCTGATGAAAGTTGATATATAATCTTTTTTCACAATATTGCAGCAGTCAACTAAACTTTTATGATTTTTTAATTTTGTGGACGAGTGTAATCCCGAAATGTCATTCGTGTTTCCAAAATTCTTAAGATCCTGACAATTTCAAATTAATTGGAACCCGGGCCTCGAGCATTCCCGATATTTTCAATATTTCGCATACTTCTAGTAATGAAAATTTTCTTCTGAAAAATTTATAACGTAAACATGAACATGAATCTAATCATAAATATTTAAAATTGATATTTTAGACCCTGAAATATAGTAATTATTTTTTAAATTGTAAAGTTTTAAATTTTGTAAATATGGAAAAAGTTGAATCGGATACTCATAAAGATTTTCTTTGCGATTCTAAATATATCCAAAAGAGAGAAGAAAGAGAAGAGAGAGAGAGAGAGAGAGAGAGAGAGAAACACTAGGTCTGTTGCATTTCGTTATTACGTTTCGCGGTTCATGGCATTGGTTTCATCAACGACGACGCTTGTTGCGGTGAAGTCGTGCAAATCTATATAAGAATTTTGTGCATCCGTGTGGGCGTTGTCGTGTTCGAAGCGTGACTCGCTCGTGGATGTCGTGGACGATGTGGTGCAAGAACGTTCCGAGGGTGTGCACGAGGACGTACCGTTCCGTGATATCCTGATGTTAGTTTGAGGACTTCCGGTGCAACTGTATCGAGACGTTAATGCTTCGGATCGCGATAAGGTGGACTCCACAGGAACATGTACCATTGGACACCAGGAGAAAAAGTGAGCAAATCCTCGTCGAAATCTGCAAAATCAAATGATTATCATTAATTAAATAGTTGTGCAAACGGACTCACTTTACAGATCTCGTTTAATTTTTTCTTTTTCATTAAAAGATTCGTGAGAAATTGAATAGAAAAGCGATTTAATTAAAGTGAGCACTTTAAGGAAAATATCACCGAGTACACATTTCAAACACGAGCAATACTTTTTTGGAAAAGAATTGAAGAATCGCGGGTTATATTTTATTTCCTTTTCTCTCGACGTATAGATATATGTTCAATATATGAGTGTTAATCGAGAACTATTGGTCTGTTGTGACGAAAATGTTCGTTACAGACAATAGTATTTTAGTTGTTTTATATACGAAACGACGATGCTGATATTAACAGATATTGGTACTGGCGGTAAAATTTTTGACGAAACACAACTCCTGTGTATGACATGTAAAGGAATTCTGGTAAATGGCTGTTCTCAAATCAATCATCTGGTATTCGTTCCATTCAGTTGGTGGGTCGAATAATGTTATCTGCATTTGTCTTTGGCAATTTATATGGTTTTTTGATACAAATAATTTTAATAATGTATAATTGAACATATCATGATTAAAATTTTTGTTTATACATTATTATATACATCATTGTACTAGAACTTTTTGATAAAGATTTAGACACTGTATGTAAGTAAATTTATTATTATCATTATTGTTGACAATGACATTGATTGTAGATAAAGCAGAGTGTTTAAAGGCGAAAAGTTCAAATATAAATGAGAATAAGGATAAACTCTAGCTTTAAGAGCCATTTTAATTCGAATATGTATAGATTTACGTAATGGTGACAATGGCACTCTTGTAATCAATAAGAGTGTAATTGTTATTAATTGAAAAGTTTTATTAATTAAATTCTGAATAAACAATATTATGCTGAATTATTTCAAATTACAGAAGCTGCAATTGAAACGTACGAGATATAACGCATTATGTTGTAATTACTATTAATTAAATTACGAGCCTAATTCAAATCGAATTACAACATATTCTAAGAAACAACCGTATTTGATACATGATTGGATATTTTCGATGTATTCTTTTACAATGTATGAAGTAAAGTAAGTGTTTGAAGTATGTTGCATAATTGTTATCAATTATAAAATATAACTGATAATTTTAGCGTATTAATAGTTAATATAATTAATAATTGGGTAATAATTAATATTTCATAAATCTTTTTTAATTTTTCTGTTATTTATTTTTATCTAATATTTTCATAATCATAAAATTGTTATACCTATAATGAGGAAAGTTTCCTACTGTTTTATCAAAAGTTTTTCAAAGGAGAAACAAGCCTTTTAATACTATAATTACGATATACTTATATTTGAAAAATTTTTAATTATTTTTAAAACTTTATTTATACGTTAATTGATCAAGCAATGATGATCTTTGAAATACATTCTTTAAAGGTGCCTTAACGTGAAACTTACTTAAAGGTACTTACGTGCTGTTTAAAGTACTATTTTACCTGGAATTCATCCAGCAGTAGATTATGGGATTGTACATGCTGTTAGACATTGCGAGCCAGTAAATACCTAGAAAAACTTCTTGTATATATGGTTCGTTCGTAATTTCCGGGAAATATGATGTTATGATGAAGTACACGTGGAAAGGTAGCCAGCATACTGCAAATATTACTACCACCACAATCATCATTTTCACAACCTGAAAAACAAATGCACCATTATTTATTATAGACGTTATTAGTTTTTACTAGTACACGATTTCGGAAGAAATGTAGGACATATCATGATAATAGTAATAATTAGTAAAATTCAATTTTACATTCAAGCTTGATATGTACTATAATATTTTAATTAATTAATATCGTTTAATTATTGCATAAAAAATGCTTCTGCTATTTGATGATGAAAAGAATGAAAGGAACAGAATTCAGAAAATGCCATTCAGAATTATACCGTGTATTTCTCTTGTATAGAGAAATAATTTTAATATTATATGTTTCATGTTCAGCTTCATCTTTGTTTGAATAATCTTAATATTATCCTTGATTTTGTTTTAATATTATGTCAAAGAACATTCTTGTTCATTCTTAAGATACACATAAAATGTTAATAATCAATCAGTTGTTAATCGTTCGATGCAAAACATTTTGTATTAGATTTTTTTGATAAACTAATATTTTGACAAATATGTCAAAACAATTAAATAAATTAATTCTTATGCAAGTGGTTGCACGCGAATTAATAATTTTTTTCAGAGATTTTTGTCAAAATGTTCGAAAACAATTTCTTAAGAAAAATTCGCACGTTTTCAACAAAAGATGTATTGATCGTCTGAATGATCGTATGAACTCTACTTCTCTTTGTAATGGTATTGAATATTATTAGTGAATTATGAATAATATTAGTGAATTATGAATCAAATATTGCACAGGAAGCATAGGATTTTGAGACAAGAAATGATTCTATATACACAAAAATATTTTCGTTTATAAAAATATTACAACTATAAAATTACAAAAATATTACACTATGTAGATCTAAGCACTAAAAAAGTTACCTTTTTCATACTACCATGCCTCAAAAAGTTAGAACAAAAAATCCTTGCAAGAAATAGTATACTATATATACTATTTCTTCGGTTGTACGAAATCATCAGAATAGTCAGTATTTTGACCAGTTTGATCAATGAAGAAAATTCATGGATAGAGTCGTAGATTCATAAATTAATATTACTCATGTATGAAAAGTGTTGTTTGTGTTGTGAAGTTTTTGTGAAAGAAAGATCTTACCAAAACTGAGATTTATGTCGAATAAAATAGGAAAAGATTAATCGAAAAACAGCAATTTTAATATTATCATATATAATAATATGAGTATTTATTTATTCTATGCAAATACATAAATAATTTACGATAAATGTTTAACAAAATAATTTTTATAAATTTCTCTTACTGTTACAGAGAAATGGATAAGTACTAATAAATTACGAAAAAAAATAAACAAAATTACGAAAAAAATTAATTAGAAGAAATGTATTAAAAAAGAGGAAATTGTTAGTAAGCATAAAATTATAACAGAAATTTTGAGTATCAATCAACATGTGAGACAAAGCAACCATAGCGGGACAAAGCAATCATAGAATAATTGGACAATTGGACATAACTTCTATTTGAATATAAGACCAGTATATTTACTAATTATAATAATTGTAATTATTAAATTTTCAGTATAATTTATAGTTATCGTTTTTTTACTTAAAAAATTTTTTAATTTCATATCCATTTTAATTCTGTTTTTAATGTCTATTCTTTATTTTATTTTTTCTATTTGAAGTACCGACAAATTTGCAATCAAACAAAAACATATAAACATTATAGCCTTTTAATGATTTTCAAATTATTATTTTATATGTTTTCGAAAACATAATTAAATTAAAAAATCCCCATGAGGGATTGTAGTCACATTAAAGCGATATAAAGGAATCGTTTATATAAAGCGCTGTGTATATATTTTTAAGTACGATGAGAATATGAAGGCCTAACGTAATAATTTTTAACTTGTCACTTAATATCCTGCATTCTTATATTCATTTGACTTTTAGTGAAATAAAGTAAAATTACATATATCTTTACTACATCATATTTGTATACTTTTTCATTTTATATTTGTCAATGGTTTAATATTTTATTAAAGTTCATTTCAAGAAATCTATTAAATAATTACCTCAAATGTCTGAAATACAATAGAATTTACTTTTGTTTAAATATTATTCACGTATTTCACGTTACCTTAAATTTTTTTCCAGATGATTGACACCAGTTATAGTTTATTATATTGAATATTACCAATTAGCTAAAATAGTGATTTTACTTAATGAAATTGCAGAATAATCTTTGAATTACTGTTTCTTTTCAATTATTTGCAAAATATTTTTTCTTCACTTTACTTGCAGGGCGTACTAAGTTAAAGGGGAACTACTAATCTGTCAAACGATTTTGCTTTTTGTTTCACTAACATAAGTCTCGTTTACAAATATATTCAATTTACATTTCACGTTTTCGTAAAAGTACAATATTATAATAATAAATTATGAAATTATTTTCAATCATTGTTTGAAAATGATTTTTCAAACATATTTTTTCCATTAATTCTTTGTTGAAAATTTCATTCGATCGAAAATTTGAAATTATAAAATTCGAAAATTACATATGATTACAAATGTGATCTCGATTGAAAAGAATTATATATTTTGAAATATTGAATATAAAATTGAATTTCTTGAATTATTTTTAAGAATAGAATTTTTATAAAATTGAATTTCAAAATAATATAAAATTTTGTTTATTACTTTAAAACAATATGTTCAAAAGGAATATTTATGAAGAACATAATTATTACAAAATATTTATATATATGAATATTTTATAATAAAAGATATTAAAATACAAAAGGAAATGGAACTATAAAGTGATGATATACAATAGTAAAATATTCTTTTTTCTAAGACCATACGACTGTACTATGCAAGTCAATTGCCTTAAATTCTCGCTTTTACTGTTCGCTCGCGACTACATGAAAATATACTTTGTTATATACTCTTTACATAGATCTAACATCTAGTTCACATATATACGTATATCTACTCCTTAGTGTAAAATTAACTGAATATACAAAGCTATACTTATCACGAATTTAATCCGAATCCACTTTGACTGAATAATTCGATTGTGTTTATTTTGCAATTTTTAATATTTATATAAATTTATATAAATTCTCCAATAACATATACTCAGTAATTTTAATTTTTGTATAAGTGAAAAGAAATTTTGTTTTAATGCTTTCTCGTTACAGTATTAAAAATGAGTAAGTAACTTTTCGTTTAATCTACTTGAACTGTATTGACAATGAGCAGCAATTTGAAACAACACAAACCGCCATCTGTTTTTAAAGTAGGTTTGATACTGCACAAATCCACCATCAAGTTCATTGCGTGGAATTCCCATCACTGTCCGGTTCCAGTTTACAAAACTATCCCATCTATGAAATTGTATCATTTTGCCATTATATATGACAATACAACTGCTTCTTAACTGATGCACAATACGGATAAAAATCAAAAAATCAACTTCTATGTTGGCACTTGAGTGCTTCATGAGAGTATTCCCAGATATGTATTAGAAATATGCAAACAATGTTATTAAATCAAATGTTATCAATCTGGCCATTTCATTTACGAGGTAAAAGTTTCTGTTGAAATTCCAATTGTCTTACAATTACAAGTGTGCTTGTTTTATAAAAATAAAAATTTTGCTCACGTGTGTCATTAGAAGATAAATACTTGTTATTTTCTGCTTTTTTTTTCACTTTTTTTTACGATCAAATTAATGAAGATTTGAACGCTCTGATAATTATAATTAAAATTTTTAAAACTATTTCTCAAAACTGCTTCATGATTTTTAATGGAAACGTGCGTATATATCTTATAAAAAATTATGCAAAAATTAGCAGCCTCTATTTGCCCTTTAATTTTTGATAATTTTTTTTTCAACTCAGCAACGAAAAAGATTTAGATATGTATAATGATTCAGAAGAACAAAAAACTAGGAAGTTTTTTAAATTTCATAATTTCATTAATTATTTACATAAAAATATAAAAATATAAAATATAATAATTTATTGAAATGTGTATAAACACTTAAATAATTGAAGTCTAAAATATGATTTTTATTTCTAATTTCTATTGATTGAATACATTGTGCGTTGTCTGTAGAATAAAGAAATAAAAAAATCGACTTTTTTTCGATAAAAAGGCAATAGTAGGGTAATAGTAATAATAATAATTTAATGTAATAGTACAATAACTATAATAGCTGTTGTAACAATTGTTACTTTAATATTATAATATTAATAATTATATATATATAATATTATAATAATTATAATATTTAATTCAATAAGAAAAATATTTATAAAACAAAGTTCTAATTTACCAAATAAATACTAATCTATCAAAACATAGATATAATAAATCACAAAAACCCGAAATATGACTTTTGCCCTCAAATTCTACTGATTCGATGCACTGTGTAATATATCATTAAAAGAATTTGTACAGCTGTCTATCGTATTTCTTCTAGATTAGATTTTTGAAACTTGACGTTTTTTGCTTACGATAATTTCGTAATTTTTCTTCTTAAAAATTTTCATCAGAAATTGTCAAATTGTTTCGTGTTCATTAAATCATTCATAATATATTATATTTACATATACCTATACGTCTATAGGATGTTTCTCTTATCTTGCTTATTTTAATATCTTCGGCATCTTTATCAATATAAAAGTAAGAATGAAATAACAGATAAATATGTATTGTGGTTCATGATTTTTCATAATCGCAAAATCACTTTTTTTCCGAGTATTCAAGATCATCATTTTTTAAATTGTGATGACATATTCTTCTTTCTGTATTATTATACATGAAAAAACTGCGCTTCAAACATGTATGATATGTTGACTTTTAAATGGTTATAAAAAAATCATCATAATTTGATCAATTAGGTTTTGTTATGTGTTCTTTTTTACAAGAAATGATTAATGTGACTTCGAAATGATGGATATTGCATTATGCACGCGTTTTATGAAATACGTAGCGTTGCACTCAATGAAAAAATTTTGAGTTGTGGTGCAAGATGTTGGATAAATCGTGATATAAGAATCCCCAGCCAGATTTTTTTATTTTTGAATGAAGTATAAGTAATGAGCATATTTAAGCAAAAACATGCATGCATGCATTCTTCCAGCTATCGGGAACGCAATGTCATCTTTTCGTATCTGAAAATACCTTGAAGCTAATGAAAACCCTAATCAACATTTCTAGAAAATTCTTAAAAATAAACATTTAGAAAAGAAATAAGAATTGATCATTTTCTCTCAAATTACCATTTTTTTGTACCACATGATCTGAAGATCAATATATCATAGATTCGTTCGAAATATATTTTTTACAATAATATGGAATATTTATAATAGTATAAGAAGAAAAACGTGTCGTCATGATTAAAGAAAACGGCGATGAGCTTGAAAACTAGACAAAAAGCGATTTTATTGGGAAAAATCATGAACTACAATATATGTTGTTTGTAATTAAATAATGTTGTCTTAGCACATTTTTCAGTAAAAATAAAAAATGAAATAATAATAAAAGAAACTATAAATTAGAGTCTTACTTATGTGAAACTTTTATTTTCCGAATATCTTAATATTCGAATATTATATTAATAGAACAGCATGTTTGATGATAATTGGAACATCATCTGTTACTGACAAACGTTTTATTTTAACGTCCGATTATGATTAGACTGCAGATTTTTATACATTTATGAAAAATTTGAAAATAAAAAGATACACGCGATATAAATAATATTGTACAATTAAATACTGAATAAAATTTTTAAAGTACAAGTGTTCTTATAATACTTAAATACAATTCTTCTCATATTTGTTGAGCGGCATTGTCAGTTAAATGTTCGTTATACTATCTTAATGAATTAATATCGAGAAACCATGTTGAAATACACATTTTTAAGCCAACGTTAATTTCTCATTAAAAACATTCTCAGCTGAACATTTTCAATTCCAATTTTCCAGCTGGAAATGTTTAGCTGAGAATGTTCCTGATGAGAAATTGATGTCGTGATGGCTTGTTCAAAAAAATGAAAATGAGTTCACAAAAGTCGCCCGTATTTACACAAAAATGTATAGTATGTCGTAACCAATTAGATTGGTACTTTTTTTAGTGACAAAATGCGGTGTCCTAGGCGTCGACCAAAAGTTAACTTTTATGATACAAGCTTATGATCGCTCTCGTTGCTTCATGATAGAGTTAATCATTGAAACTTCAACAATATTCAATAAGTAAATTAATTTCTTACCTAGATTTCATTTCTTTTAATTATCTTCATAAAAATATAAAAATTTATAACATAAAAATGCATTATTTTTATATATAAATACAAAAATTAAGGTACAGAAAATAATAATTATTTAATATATACTGATTAATCTCTTCTTGTTTGTTAATTATACCTGATTTACAATGCATCTATTTAATAAAAAAAAAAAAAATTCTTCATCGTCGATGATTCAATCTATCGACTAATGTCAATTCCAACTATTTTTAGCAATACTCCTTTTTATGGCACAGGTCATTATGGATTGTTAGAACATTACGTTACTACGTGGTAAAATGGATCAGTGATTCCGCATATAGAGGAAACGAGAGTTCATTGTCGCTTAATCGAAATCCAATAGGATTAACTTGGACATTGGGAAGGATTGTGCAGAAGAAGATTCTCTCGTATCAATGCATGCAATGCGTTTTTCTCTGGTCCTTTTTCGCGTTCATTTAATTAAATGACCGCTTGACTGACGCGTTCTTGCTTTTACCTTTCTTCTCTCATTCGAACTTTAACAGCTTTTTGTTTTATCGTCTTGTTAATTACAATTATAGATGAATCTATTGCATTCGAAAGAAAAAATTAAATAAAATAAGTATGAAATACCAAACGTTTAGCATTTAATAAAGGTAGAATAATATTTCTTTAGGAATGACAATTGACAGAAATTATGAGAAATTCTTAGAAAATTTATGGTCAATTATACAATTAATGAAAAATTGTTCAATATAATTCTAATCCACGAATTTAATGTATTTGCAAGAAGATGTAATAGGAAAATTATAATACCGATGAAATGTTAAATATTTCACTTATAGAATATTATGTAAAATTCGAAGAAATCCATTAGGATTTATTACTTATTTATTACTATTATTATTAACACATTCAAGTTTACAATCTATCAATGCAAAGATCATCTGATTAAAAACATTTTGTATTCGAGGGAAAACATCTCGAAAAATAGCTACAACAATGTTTCCAAAAGTTAATTCCTTCAGGAATTAACTTTTGTTCTCAGAAATACATAGGAAGTTATTAAACGTCGTGACACGGAAGCAAAGAACTTTCATTAGGGGAGCAGATGTTACTTTCCAGAGAAACTTTTTTCTAAAAGACCTGACTCACATTTTATCAAAAAAGAGTTCTTCGTCAGAAACAAAGGTAAGATATAACATAAATAAAAGCAATTCAATACTATTTGTAGGTCAATAATAAAAATTTGAAGTCTAGTTTTCGTTGTATTTTCTCCTGGAAAATAACACCTATTCGATCGTAAAATTCCATCATTACGAACTATAAAAGATACACGTATAAAATTTATAGGTCACTGTCTACAATAAATTATCATTATCAGGAGGTAGAAAATTTTAGCGAATCTCTAGCTCTTAGAAAAAATAAAATATTTCAAAATCTGTTTGTCAAATAAAAGATTAATTAAACAAATTTTGTTTAATAGATGAATCGTAGGTTTTATTTATTTGAATTCCAGTTTTAGTTATTTCAATGTAAAAATGTTAATGTATCGATAAAAATTAAAATTTTCATACAAAATTGTTCATTTATGATTCAGAATTTTTTTTAGAATCTTTGAAATTTTCAATCAAATTTTTCGAAGTTAGCCTTTCCTGTTCAATATGTTTCAGAACTCCCTCGTGGTACGTGTGCGAGGTCAAGTATAAACGATTTTTGGATTAGCTGAATGATTTTCTGTAGTAGTATTTCCAAAATATTTTTGCCCTCGTCATTTTAACTATTTAAAAAAAACACGAGCTGCATATAATCCAACAGATATTTAAAATCCCGTTTTAAATCTTAAATAAGCATAGTTTAGTTTATATTTTGTTTTAAAACGTTTGATTACTTAAATTTTATTAAATATTATATTATTGTTTCATGTTATATATTTTCATATATATTTTATATATATATAATTTTATTATATTTATTATATTTATATTTATATATATATATTTTATATGTATATATTTTTATTTTATATATATTTTATTATATAGTATACATGACGAAATTTTATTTAATATAATATATAAATTCGTCGGCAGAGGAATAGTTTATATAATAGGATAATAATAAAAGTTCAAAATCAAACAAACAAGTGAATTTAATTGGACATTGACTGAAATTTGCTTCAAATAAACAAAATTCATATAAATGCAATTTCAAATTAATCTCTAACTAATAAATGTTGTAAATCATTGAAATCATTTCAAAATCACATCCTAATATAGAATTCAAATTTTTTTATGGCCATAGCATCTTCTATTATTTAATTTTTTATAAATAACATAATGAAACGCGTTAGAAAAATGTGTTTTTACGAAAAAATATAAATAAATAAATGATTTAATTGAAATCATTTCATCGTAAACAAATATCATGCTAAAATTGTTGAGGAACGATCAAGCTATTTGCAGATTACACTATCGATGCTATGTGTTACAAATGAACTTAGTTTACGAGAAGGTGTGGCACCCTGTTAGACCTTCTAACTAGAAATTATAGCGCGGCTTAATGTTTAGACTGCCATAAACGCGATGCATCGAGTAGATATACCTACCGCAACGCCGTATTTCGCATGTATTTTTGCAGCTCGCGTTTAAAACTAATTTAAAACGTCTTCTCGAGTTGGTTCCCTGAACAATATCTCCTTGATAGGAGACTTGGAAAATTCATTGAAACGTATCGAGTATAAACGTGATATTAAATGGGACTTCATGTCTCACAGTCTGAAATACCGACCTCGAAAAAATTAGAGTATTTCTTATGCTCTCTGCGATTTACTGCGGTAGATGCAGGAATTATATTTAACTCAATCAAGGAATAAAGTCAGTAGTTGATGGAAAGATTTTTATTTCTTGAAACAGCTGCTGTTATATTGAATTTCCAAAGCGCGGCGAGAGAACTTGATGTTTGCTTTGAAGATTTGTCTATCTAGGCTTTTTCGATGTTGTCGAGAGTTGGCCTAAGGATGCAGACATCAGGATTTCTCCACGTATCTAAGGCAAACGTTGGAATTTCTCCGAAAAGTTTTCGCTTTTTTTTGAGGGACAAGGCCTTGCACGTACTACAGTCCGTCCAACTGAGGCAGTAGATCTAACAAGCGCGCGTGATCAATGCGTATCTAGGATCGATTCATGGGTTTCAGAGACTCGCGAATTAAGAACATAATCGTTGTAAAAACCACAGAGTAATAGTACCAGTTCGTCCCTGAGGATCAATCAGTGACACTTAATGACAATCAATAGTTGTGGCTGCTACCAATTTATTAAAAATAATTATATTACGTATCGAGCGCGTGAATGCTTTGTTTATGTCTACTGCCTCGTCTCGTTGGACAGATTATAGCTGCAGAGAAGTACAGGGCGTCCATAAAATGTCTTTACAATTTCAAAAATTTATTGCAAAGGTAAATAAAAAGACAGATAACTAGAAATTATTACAAAATAAGACGTATACATTTAAGTTTTTTTTGTCTTATTTAATACACCTCTATATGGGTACCATTATTTGCACGAAGCACATCAAGACGGTACTCGATTTCTTACCATGTTCGCTGTAGCATACCCTCATCAATGGTGGCAATGACATCAGTGATCCTCTGCTTTAGATTAGTGATGCCCCATATCTTCGTTCGATACACGATATTTTTAGCATAACTCCATGTGAGTGTAAGTCTCCATAAAGTCTCTTTTACAATTTCAAAAATTTATTACAAGGGCAACTGATGAGATATCTTCATCAAATTTGTTCTATGTACTCATGTTATCAAGTTTTTATCACATTGTATTTCAGGTACCCTGTTGATGAACAAGCTACTATTAAAGGAACCCCTTTATGAAATAAACCCCCAAAATGGCTTCTTCTCAAGAGAAGGCACAGTATGTATCATGGTTTATTGAAACCAAATCGAATCTGCAGACTCAGCGAAACTTCAGAACTAAGTATGAAAGAGATCCACCGTCACATCCATCAATTCGTGCATGGCACAAGAAATTTATGGAGACAGAGACAGTGTTCGATAAAGCGAGGAGTGGACGACTAAGAACATCTGAGGAAAACATCGACCGTGTAAGAAATCGAGTTTTGATGTGCTTCGTGCAACTAATGGTGCCCATATAGAGGTATATTAAATAAGGCAGAGAAAATTTAAATATATACGTTTCCTTCTGTAATAATTTTCACTTATCTGTCTTTTCATTTGCCTTTGTAATAAATTTTTGAAATTGTAAAGAGATTTTATGGACACCCCGTATACATTATGGGACAAAAGTTGGGGCTATTTCTACCACGTCTTCTATGAGGTTCTTGGTTGACAGTATGCCCATACCAATATATTTCGACTACTCAATAGAGTAGATATTCGATAGAATTAAGTTATTAGTGGTTTTATGAGTAAATATTAATGATTTTAATTAGTATCATAAAAATCATAACTAATCCAGAAAATAGCTATTTTGCATTGGTCTTGTGATAGTAGTGGTTTGTAGCAAATATTAGCTAGATGACCATGTGTTTTAGAATCTCAAAATGAGGTGAATATGAATTCAAGACTTAAATATTTTTTAATATTTAGTGATAATTAAATTAGTAAATTTTCTATAATAACAGATATTACAATTAATACCAATTTTATTAAGAAATAATTATTATATATACGTCTTTTAACTGAATTTGCCTGGTCTGAGAACTGACAGATTCAAAGTTCAATCAAAAGAGAAAAAATAGAACATTAAGTTTTGAGGGATGTTAAAGAGGAAAGTTCAACCTTTAGATTTATGAAAACAATTTAAGCATTGTAATTGATACATATGTATGTAATATATAAAAAATAAAAAATAAAACAAATTGAAATACAAACAAATATTTTTAAAATAGCATCAATGATGCAATCTAGGAAGCTAGTCTCCTAATTTTGACTTCAAGTATCTTAAATTGGACTATGGTCTATCTTTCATTATTTTAGAGAAGAACTTCTATACATACAAAACAATAAACAAATATCTTTAAGAAGCATTTTACAGCATTCTAAGAAAATTTAAATATATATTTGGCAAAATAATCAATCGCTGTCAGACTAAAAATTCTAAAAAGCATTGTTCATTACCTTCCTAATATTTTAAAATAATTTTTTTAGTGATTATTTTAAAGGTTTTTCCGGAGAAGATTTTGTGTTTTTTTACCTACTTCGGATGAAACGTATTCTTTATTACGTTCTCACTCAATCAACAACGAACAAATTTTCAATGATGTCATATTTTGAAAAAAATCATTTTAGTTTTGCTAAATGTTTCTTCTAATTTCTTCGTGTTTCTGTTATCAATCTGATATCGCAATAAGTTGTTTGTTTTCACTCGGAGCGATAAAAATCAACGAAAAATGTGAAAATAGTAACAAATCCTTCTTCAATGTATGTAGTCTTTGGTTGCTCAACACAAAACGCATTGTTATGTCAAAGTCAACATACGCAATCTCTCAATAAAAATATCTTCAACAGTGTAATGGCATAATTATTACGTTAATTGAAGAATATATGAATGTCTGCGGGTTCTTTCTGATAAGAACAATAAATGCAGAAATGCAAAAGAATAATTTTAAATAAAATAAATTTGTAATGTATAATACAAGTTGGTAGAAAAATGGAAGGTTCAGTAGAAAAGAACGAAACTTTTTCTACACGAATGAAAAGGAAGACGTTCCATAAAATATCAGACTCTGAAGCCGTATTTATTTAATGGTTTTCTTATAATCAAATACATGTAGAATAAAAATAAAATCCATAAATATAGTCACAGCGGTTTAAATGAAATATTTTAAATTTAATATATGTATTATATTTTATTAATTATATGTATATATATTTTATTAATTATAATTTCACTTATTTTACTTATCATGGTTATTATTTATTTTTATAATAAGCAATAGTTTTCTTGCCGTCGAATTTGATCTTTGAATGAATTTAGTAAAGTTTTCTCGAATATCTTATGTTTCTTTCGAAGAATTATATTTACTTGGAAAATTAAAATGACTTTCTCCAAGATATGTGATATCAACAAAAAATTATATGATTTGTTTGTAATTTATTGTATGTAATTCTAAGCAAGATTTGATTGTTTTCCCACTTTTTGTATAACCGGGTATAATCTTTTTTGCATTTTCCAAATCAAATGTTCCCGTTAGTATATGATATTTTGAGAAGTTATATTATGCCTAAGAAAGTGTAAGTGAATGCAAAACACAGCGATTTTCATCGACATTTGTCAAATGTAAAAGTAATGGCAAATAAAATCCCAAGATATTCTCCGATGTTCTTCTTGCTTTTGATAATCTAGTTAAAAATTCTTCGTAGTGAATCCATTGTTCGAGCTCCTGAATAAGAGAGCTCTTAATGGAAAAGCATTGTATCTTAAAAACACACAAGGAAGTGCCTTCTTATTCTCTAGAAAAGGATCATTTTCCAGTAAATTTAATTTCTTGACACTTCGATCTCGACAACTTATATTATAGTATATAACTTGATACGGTAAAAACCAGTAAAATCCTTTATAATTAAAAAAATTGTTTTCACTGTTGCCTGTGTGGTATCATGCTTGTTTTCTGTAACTTCTACATATTTCGGGAAATTTCAGAAGCTTTCAATTTCGGATACAGTTTCCCATTCTTCCTTATTTTTAGATACCTAAATAAAAATTATAATAATAAACAATAATAATAGTAATAGATTAAAAAAACACTCGATTTGCGGAAAAATTTTGGAATAAAAATTGAAACTTATTTCAGGATTTGTCATAATCTAGTAGAAGCGATATAAAAACTAACAATTAATTTGAAAATCTATGCAATGATATACAAAAGTTGGAAAATGCGAATGAAGAACGCTGGTTACAGCTAAAAATATCACAAGAATTTCAAAGTTCTTTTTCAAAAATAGTACAAATTAAAGAATAAACAAAGAAATTTTGAAGTTTACCAAGAAACATATGCTTTAAAAAAAAAATAACGTTCAATTTCGTATCAATAAAGCTTATTTGATAATGAAAAAGTTGAATAATAAACAATAATGTGGTCGATTCTTATTTTTTAGTGAATACATAACTTATCAAATGATACATGGTAAAACATGTTATTTGCATTTGCATATTTGTTATTTAAAATATGTTATTTGCATTTGCATATTTGTTTTTGATATTGTGAATACATAGCTTATCAAAAAATACGTGGTAAAACATGTTATTTGCATATTTGTTATGCGTTCTGAGACGCATCGATGGAAAAGTATGATTAATCATCACCTTCAAAATTTAGCGACTGCAATATTTTTAAGCATTTTTAATTATTAAATATACCATCGTCGAATGCACCAGTACATTAATGATTTCGCATCTATGTCGAATCAATCATATAGTTAATACTCTACTAGTTATTTTCTTTTTAGGCATATTATGACTGCAATACTATTAATTGCGAAAATGTACATGTAGTGGCTCAATGAAATTAAGAAAATAATGTCAGATATTATTTAATATAATAAATGTAATATAATAATGTAATAAATCTTATGATATTAAATTTATATAAGAATGAAATAAGATTTGAATTTATTTATTGCTACATGTTTTTTCAATACCTTGCATCGTAGATTTCAGGTATAATTGTTATAAATTATATTATTAATATATTATTATATAATAATATAATTTATAATTTATATTATTAATATATTATTATATAATAATATAATTTATAATTTATATTATTAATATATTATTATATAATAATATAATTTATAATTTATATTATTAATATATTATTATATAATAATATAATTTATAATTTATATTATTAATATATTATTATATAATAATATAATTTATAATTTATATTATTAATATATTATTATATAATAATATAATTTATAATTTATATTATTATTATAATTGTTATAAATTATATTAAATATATTATTTAAATATAATATTGTCAGGTATAAACTATTTGTTTTGTAATTTTAAAAGTGTACATAAGAATTTCTCGTAAATAGAAATCTCAACATATCATGCCTAGTCTACAGTTTATATTTGGTTTTCTTATACCTAATAAAATCGATTTAAATATTCTAGATTCACATTGACACGCGTATAAAGTTTCACAGATATTTTGTATCTATCTGATCTATTAATAAGTTGCGAATTTCTGACGGTATAGACTTGATCGAACCAACATTTTCGTTTTCTTTTTCTTTTATTACTGATAATAATGAATGCTGTAGTTGCAAGAAATAACATTTCTTCAGTCATCATTGGTATAAATTTGGAATAAATTGATTTGCTCATGAATAATCAAAATATGGTCTTGAAACCAAAACAAAATTCAAGTGTTATAGGAAATGTCCTGAACTATCTAAAGGAAACTAACATTTACCATAAGATATAATCATCGTTGCTAATGACCAGAAAGTAGATGCGACATTAATCACAAATTAAAAAAAAAAATTCAAGTGTTCTTTAGATTATGTTGCTTTAATGTAAACAAAATATTTCTATAAGATGGCATTTACTAAAATATACAGCAATAAGAACTGACGAAATTTGTCGAGGACAGAACATAAGTATGTAGAAACATTTTGCAGTGAAGAACAACATAATCTGAGGGATATTTTGACCCTGACTTGATTTTTTCAAGACTACATTTATGTAAGTTATTGTTTCATCAAATATACACTGAAGAAACATTTGTTTCTTGCTTTTCTTTGATCTTTACTGCTTAGAATGGAAACAGACAACAGGTCTGCAACATTTGATGCTGGAAATAAAAAGATGAATAACAACGACTTTATCAAAATACATGAAACATCAAACAAAAATTTCTCCTTGTTGCTTCAGTGATGATGTGACTTATAAGATGATATATATCAGAAATGTTTTGGTATGCAACAACAAGAAGCGACAAAAAATTGTTCGTTGTTGCTTTAGACATAGCGTAAAGAAGAATATTTTAACTAGTCAAATTATCATTTATCAATTATCAATTATCAATTATTATTATATAGGGTGTTTCATTTTTAACTCGCGTGTTAGTATATCCTACGATTAAAAATAAGAAAAAAATGTTGTATAAATATAAGATTGTAAGTATATCATTACAAAGTTGTAATAAAAACATCAAAATTGTAAATAATTGGTTTGTCATTGGTTCATTCTACATCAAATATTTAACTGTATCAGGCAAGTCGTATTTATTATTCCAACATTGTAATTACGCATGTTATTGTACGTTGTCTTCATATCTAGTTAATATTAATATTGATAGTACCTATGTAGTTAGTATTAATATTCAATTAATTGAATAAATTTATAGTTGTGATGTTTTTGCTATAACTTTGTAGGGCATTTACGACCCTATGTTTATATAACATTTTTTTTTTCTCATTTTTAATTGTAGATTATTGAATGTTCTGTAATTGAGTGAAAACTGTTGATGCCATTTAGCGAAATAAAAATGAAACACTTTGTATATATGTAAATTGGAGGCAAAATTATATCAGTCGGCACTGAAACAAAAAAAACATCGTTCGAAATTTACTTTTTTATAGTCTTCTATTATCATGTTGTTACTATGTAATGTATAAGATTCATATTATGTTTAAGAGATTCACCTCTGATAATCTTGATCATGATCCCGTAAAAAGTTTTAGTCATCGCTCGTTGGCTATTAAAAAGTTAATAATAAAATAACTTTTATAAATAAAACATATTTTTTCGACACTAGATACATATTTAAGAAATCAATTCGTAATACATATGTACATGTTATATTTATAATATTTCTACTGTTACGTTATTACATTATTTTTATTGTTACCTTTCAACTTTTTCTATCGAGATTTTATCAATACTTATAGTTAAGTTCAACAAACGCTTTTTTCAAAGTATGAGTTCAATACATCCATTATAATAATAAAATTTTGAATAAATTTCTCAATTTGTATTTTATGTATTTAAATTTAAACATTTTTAATAATTTACAAAAGTATCTATTTCACTAATTTTCAAAGGATTATACATACAAGGATAGTATGTATAATGTATGTATACGTAAATTACTTCCAATACTATGGAAATTTATCTAATCTAAATAACCAAGAAAATAACTAATTCTTTTAAAAGAAGTATTGATATTGACTTGGCTTAGATAAATCTTCTGCCGACAAAAAATAGGCCAATAATACTGTCACTAATTAATTTGATAACGTGTTTCACTGTTATTGAAATTGTAAGGTAGACTCTTTAATAAATAAGATCTAACCACTTTTTACTTCATAACGTTTTAATGAACAATAAACGACGAACAATAAACGAATTTAAAATCTTCTGGAAGTCATTCAGGTTAATTTTGATAACATATGCGAAGGTCAAGGTTATAGAAATCCCGAAATAGAATATTTATCATATACAAACTTTATTCTACGAGATGTTGCATAAATTAATTTAAATATAAAGTGCATGTGACTAAAAGTCACGATTGAATTTAGGAATCGATATAAATTAAGGAATCTAATTGTATTCTACCCTTAAAAAGTATCATCTTTAATTATATTCTATATTCATCAATTTAATCAATTTTTTCGGTCAAAAATTAGGTATACCAATGATATGATATGTTAGAAATATTGTCTGAAGATATTTTGTTTCTAGGAAATCAGGAAAATTTGTATATGCAGAGTGCATATATAGATGTATATACATGCCAGTAATATGATGCGTTGTCACAAGATATTTTGTTTTTCTACAAAATCACAAAAATTTGTTAAAACTCGCACATGTTCATGCTTTTATTTGATCAAATTAGTTTGCAACGCGAATTTCTTGCACGAAGAGTTAATTCCATTGTCGAAACTTACGGTGTTAAAGTTAAAACCCTAAAACTGTTAATTTCGTTTAATTAACGTATACCTTTACTTAATAATTTATAGAATAATATAATTTATCATTAAATTTTATCATTAACGTTTTTTTAAAAATTGTTTTTTTTAGTTGATAAATTTATTGATTGTTGATGTTATATTATGAGCTTTTAAAAATAACATTTGATCTTGTTTAATTTTTATTTAATTTATTTTTTTATACGTTTATTTAGACGTTTTGGTTTTTATATAGATTATCGTTTGATTATGACGGAAATTTTAAAACATTAGAGGAACACTATATAATTTAAAAGGTTACCATGATGATTAATGACATATTTGATATTTCAAAAAGATATAGTAACATTTGATTCATAAACAGATGTATTTATAATGTATTTATAAATACAGATGTATTTATATGTGGAGTGTCTAACAAATAATGAGATTGGTTCTGTAAAAATGTTTCATTTAACAAAAAATGTAAGTACATTGTCCTCTTTAAAATAATTTTCTTGAGAAGGTACATTTGGAAACAATGCTGGAATTCTTTTATTGAAATTGCTTTTGATTTACTTATAGTCACAGTCTTTGTAATGTCTACATTTTCAAAATAATATTTCTTAAGGTAGCTTTGATAAAAATATGGTTTCGAATTTAGAGAATATGAAAGCTGTGGAACTACAGGAATATGTTCTTTTTTTAACGAAAAAATTTAATTACATAACGTTGGGAGGATAAAGTCCTTGTTCCACTTCCATAACGCATCACTAAAACACCTTTTTATAAAGTTCACTGCAAAATCGTTCGTGTTAGTTAAATCGAATTGAAACATCGAATATAGTTATTCGCATTAATATTTGGACACTAAATATTTAAATAGTTACAAAATCGTACAATAATAAACTTGAGCTTATTCTAAAACTTAAAGATTTCATTCTATCGTAAAATGTTTTTACATCACGTAACAGACGAATAAGTAAAAATGCTATAAATTAGTTAGTACTAATAAAAATAATAAATTATTAATTGTAGTAAGATGTTAAATATTAAAAAATTTTTTTCATTCGATTCATGCTCTTTCACTATTCTATTGATCTTTGAATATTAGGCTTACAATTAGATAATGAAAATTCAAGAAATTGTAACATTTTCGTCGTTTTCACCTGATATTTAAAATTCAATAAAATGGCAAAAAAAAAAAGGAAAAAAAAAGAAAAAATCATACATTAAGTTTTAGAAGATCATTGTAAATAGGAGGAATCAATGTTCAAATTCATTGTAGATTCGAGAAAAAAAATTTTCAATGTTTTGCACGCTATCACAATTTATAGGATTTCCGAGAAAAAAAAAATGTCTTCACTTTCCTTCCATCCACTTCCATAACGTAAAAACATCTCGGAATAAAATGAACGATGCATTCTGAAAATAAAGGTTCAAGCTTTAAAATGAACTTAGGTTTATTCTTGCTCGATTTTTTTACGAAATTGCAACAGTTTCAATATTTAGCGTTCGAATTTTTTTTTTAATGTGCGTAAATGTACATCTCAAGTAGCATTGATACAATGCTACGAATTCTTGGGAATCAAAATCTCCCTCATTACTTTATCGACCTCGTACCTCGTTTATTTCTCTTTTCTGATGAATAATTGATAATATTTATTTAGTATTCTCAAAATGTATATTCTCAGCGAATCTTTTTTTTTGTTTCAAATATATTCAATTGTTCAATATATTATAATTGAATGTTAAATGTTGATTATATTTAATGTAAATATATTATCAAATACCTACGAATTCTAATCATTTGGTCTAGATATCCGTTATTAAAAATTTGAATGTAATTCAAATCAATGACACTGATTTTTTAAATTTTGTATTATTCAGAAATTGAAATTTTAATTTTTATAGTTTTACGAATTTTCTATAACAATACGGTTATACTACCATGAACAAATATTAGCTTCTGTATGCTAATTAATTAAAAACTGCGCTATATTTTATTCATACGAAATATATTTAAAAGATAACTCTATTATGTTATAGAATATTCGTAAATATTTGATAGTAATAAGAAATATTACACAATACCTAGTACTATTTTAAATTTTTAATTAATTCTAGAAAAAAGAAAGAAAGAAATATCGTATTAATAATATGATATTCCTTTATCGGTGACAAATGAATAATAATTAATTGATAATTTTGAAAAAACAGTATTTTTGCAAACACTCTAAAGAAGAAGCAGAAGAATATGGAGAAGACTAATCTTTAATAAAGTCTTCGAAAAAATTTTTATGACTGCGCACAATGGGTCATTACATCGCGTCGTATTATTTTCAATATTCTTTAAAGCATAACAGTTCTCATTAAATTTAATTATCTATGCATAATTAGAGTCAATAATTTCGCTGATTGTCACATAATTGGAAGCGTTAATAATCTTTTATTTTTTATTTATTTATCTTTTCATCCAAATACTTTCTCGTTCGGGAATATTTATAGCTTCTTTTGGAACTCAAGAATATACCTAAATACTTTTGCATATTATACTGCAATTTATTTTAATAATAAAATATACAGTAAAAATGTTCGACATAGTCCAAAAATCATCATCAATTTCAATTTTTAGATTTTAGTTAGAATTCTAATTTAAATAGAATAGAATTCTAATTTAAAAGAAAAAGAAAAAATATTTAATTTAATTTAACATACGTTATGGAAATAAGTCATTTTAAAAACTCGAATAAAAGTAAAGGCAACATGGCTCTCTAATAAAAATCATAAAAATAATTGTCTAATAACATTAGACAACAAAACTGAATTAGTAAACCAAATTCTATTCTTTATAAACAAAAATTTACTACTTTTCACAAAATACATATTATTTATCTGTAATTCACAAATGGGGGATTTAATTCACACATTGCCATGTTATACCATATTTGTTATACTGATATTACTTTATCAGGAATCTTAATGTCTGAAATATTAGAAAATGAATTTTATAATTCATATTGTATACTTATTTTTAATTCAGAGCTTTTTCTTTTAATGGTCATATTATGGTAAATTCATATTTACATCAAAGAATAAATCTTTCATTAAATGTATCTCAATACTTTTTAATTTCCTTAGAAGAAATATTTCCTTTTAAGCAGGAAGAAAAACTTGTCTTTTACAGATTAAGTTACTTATGGTTATTATCAGTAACAATTTCATGAAATCTAGTAAAAACCTCTCTCTTTGTATTTATAGTTAATAAAGAGAAACATTATTCATTCTTAAATGTTTTTGTTACAAATATGAAAATTATGAAGAAGTTAAATCATTGGCAAAGAGCCGTAATAATTCTCTTCTAGTAATTAAAGCTCATTAGAGTTTCAATTATTATTATTTTTTTTAAATTTAAATTTTTTACAACAGAATTTTATTTTTCAATATTTTAAACTTTTCAAACAGTCAACAATAGTTTGTTTTGTTCTTTCTAAAAACAAATCACAAAATGATTTGTTAAATTAATTCTTTGATTTGTTAGGTTTTTCTAGATGCTTCTCTCTTCTAGATACTGGTACCTTAAAGTTGAGCATGTAAAAATCTTTGCATTTTCTATTTTAATTAATTTTATTCATTTTGAATTCATTCATTTTGAATTAAACAACTAAGACAAATGTCTTTAGTTTAATTAATTAATTAATTAATTAATTAGTTTAGTTGTTATTAATTAAAAAAGTCTATTACAAGTAGAATTACGGTATTAAACATAAATTTAAATGGAACACTTTTAAATGAAATGAAATTACACGCAACTTTTAACGGTAAATTTGCATCTACTAAAACGACTCATGTATTGTTTTGGTGCGAATGAAATACTACATTCGGGAACAAAGTAATATATTTTTTTATATAAATCAATTTAGACAAGCGATATGTGGCAATTTAAATTCAATACCTTTTAGATATGAAAGTGAATACGAAACATGGCAACACAATCAACGCAAACCGTTCATGTAATCGCAAGAAAAATTGAATGTATAAATGTAGCGAATTTCAACAATCATCATAATCACATTGTGTTTTTCAAAATAAATTACAATAATTCATATTGTGTTAAAGTTTCTCTTCTGGTCCTTTGAGAAGAATCAGAACAAGTAATGTAAGTAACTTTGTGTTTTGTAATTCATTTAATTTTCTTTGTATTTGACATTAATTATTATTAATTAAAAATTTAATGATTTTAAACATTTTATTCTTGAATTAAATATTTTCATTCAAGTCTTATGTTTAACAGAGATCAATCTTCAGATTTTTTAAATTAAATAACACTGTCTTTAAACATAAATTGTAATATTCCATGCTTTAATGTACATTTCTTTCAGCTATAAGAATTTTCATTTAACAGGCTTCATGATACCTTTCTTTGAGTTATAACCACTTATGTACATCGATGATAACATTCTTCATATTTATAATCGCATGTATTCTTATTGTAGTTAATCAGTCATATTATAGGATAAAAGTGTGATTAGTTGTATTAATGTAGAACTTCTTACAAGTTTGTGTTCTATTTATTCATTTCTGTATAGTTTCTCATGAGTATTGCTTATTTGAATATTAATGACCATGCATTAACATTAGATGCACAAATAAATTTTAAAATAAGTTTTTTGGGTAATGTATAATTATTGTTTAAAATTCAAGCATTTTCCTACTCTTTTGTCATTATATGGTAATTGTTGGGTATAAAAAATGACAATACTATAATCTAGTAATAATAATCTAAAATCTGTAAAAATTACCTAAAATTTAAGCAATTTGAAAATGGCAAACGAAAAAGAATTTATTCATCACTGCATTCGATATGAATTTCATCAGCGGAAAAAGCATATGAATCGATTTGTTCTATTATTAGAGATGATATCGTGTCTAAAAATACATGTAAGTGGTGGTGAAAAACACTTTAAAGGTGGTGATTTTAATGTTAGCGATTGTAAACGTAGCAATTTAAAGATTAAGACCTATTATTTTAGAATCTATTAAGATTAAGACTTTGCTTGATGCTGATTGCTACGAACAATTACTGCAATTAAATCAAGAAATTGATCATCCATTTGGCATTGGCACACAAGATTGCGTCTTGTGAAATTGCTTTATGACAATGCCAGGTCTCATGTTGCTATGTCAATCATGGAAACAATATGCAAGTTTCGTTGGGAAATTTTAGAACATTATAAATTTAAAAATAGTCCTTTCTGATTATTATTCCGATGCAAAATGCTTTGTCTGATAATGTTTTGTATACTTCAATTTTGTATACTTTAAAACGTTTGAAGAAATGGTGAAATGATTTCATGATTTCATCGCGTCAAAAAATGACTCTTTTTTCATTATTGAACATTTTTAATACTTTATTTAACTCAATTTTGTTTTTTCATAAATAAAATTTGAATTTCCGAAGAAATGCTTTAAAACTTATTGGTATATCCAATTAATATGAATACACTGATATAATATAAATAGAATAACATGAATAACATAATGAGTAATAAATAAAATAATAACAATTTAATTAATTGTGGAATCAAATTGTATTTCCTATAATTATGCAATATAACAAAGATAAAATATAAATATTTGAATAAGTAACAAATATTACAATGACATTGTTTGAGTATTTTTAAGATCAACTATGCATATTAATTTATGACATGGATATGTTTCAAATTTAATTTGTTAGATTGAAGATTTTTACACTTCTTTCGGTGAGTTTGGATAATTTATAACCGAATCTATTTGGATAATTTATAATTATAAATTGCACAGTAGCAATTGGCGTATTATAAATCAAATGTATACCAAAAATATCGTGACAGGATGGTTTCCAAAAGATGATGGGCTCTGTTTCCCATATTTGTACCTCACGCGAGTAAGGCTTCTGGGATGGTAATGAGAAATTCTAAATGGTATGAGAAAATCTTTCTCATATTCCTTAATTGATCTTAACAAGTTCCCCGTTTTAATCCTCTTTAGAATTAGAAGGAAGACGAATATGTCCCGGAAAAAACTCTGGAGGAGGAGAGTTAATTGTCACTTAGTCTTTAATCAGAGTTGTCAAAAGTATGCTATCATTTTTTCTTAGTCAGTTGTTAGTCAATCTCAACCATCAGAGAGTCACAGGTGTTGAGAGTCTCAGAATAGTTAGTCAGCTAAGCAGAATTAATTGGAATTAGTTTGTTTATAGTCTAGTTCATTCAGACAGAATTAGCTATCACCTCTAAAGACCAGAAGCAATCAGCCTTCTCAAGTGCAGAAAATAAATTTAGTGTAATTACTAAAATTTAAAATCGAATTATTCAATTCCATGTAGTAAGTGATTTTTCAGCACCACCAAGGTAACCACCAGGTAAATTAGTGCGACAATCTAACTCACAAAGAATTAAATATTTTGTTATAGAGAAATCGGATATTGTTTGACTTCGTTGGTATGAACATTGTAATTTTAATTAAATTTATTACATAATGTTATGATGATCATACGTATTATAGTTGATGCAATTATAAATAATATTTAATTTTATCACGTGTTTTATGATAATATGGAATTACTCTATTATTTTATTTTCATATTTAATATAATTTAATAGAATTTTAATAGAATTTTAGATTTTGAATTTCGAAGCCATTTATTAAATTTTAATTTTTTCTGTTTAGGAAAGTTTTACGTGCAAGAAGACACTTCATGACAGGTAGATTTTAGAATTAAAGAAATGATTTTGAAGATTATTTTTATGTTCTTAAAAGTGCTTTGATGAAGGATTTAGTAATTATTTTACAGTTTATATGAATTCTATTCATTTGAACCAAATTTTAGTGCATATCCGTTTAAATGAATTCTTGCTGGTTAAATTCACTTATAAAATCTGAAGTTTTATTATTTGAACGGAAAATCATTAATAAAGGGAAAAATCAATAAACTCTTTTACATGAACTCTCTATATATAATATTATATATATCTATAAATCATTTCCTGATGAGTTCATACAAACGTATCGTACTTAAAGTTTAATATTATTTATTGAATTTTATATTATTTATATCGAACTAGTTTTTTTCAATAAATCCATTGTTGACTTATTTGACTCAAGTGCAGTATTTTAAATATTAAAATAAATTATAAAACAGAATTATTGAAAATTGAAATAAAATAAGAAAATACTATATCAAGAATTTAGTATCAAGATATTAGTCTATTAGATATAAAATGTCAATATTAATTATTTTTTCAGCTCAAAGTTTTCAAGTTTAATTCTTTCTATATTACTAATCGGAGCCTCACTTATACTATATGCATTTATTTCCCTACATAATTTGTAAACTTAATTTCTCGGAAGCTAATAATTATATAGTATAAAGTTATGTTTTCACTGAGGCAACAATAAGCAACTTTTTGCATATATCTCGAAAAAGTAGTTAGTTATTAGCGAATGTTTCTCCAAATTTCTTCTTGTATCTGACAAATTTTGCCACTTGTTACATGTTCCCATTATAAGCAGTAAATATAAAAATAGGAAACTTGCAGTAACCCATGACAATAGAAACAAACATTTTTTCAGTGTGTATCCTTTGTTATTTGGCGTAGCTTGTAACCCAGCTCAGAATTTTCACAATTACGTCACGTGTCATGTATAATTTTGAATGTTGTTTGTTTCGAAATTTAAATTACACTAATAAGTACATTAGTGAATGATACGTAAATAAAAATATTAATGTAACTAATTTTTATTGCCGAATTGCAATTTGTATCTGCTTTTCGTATTTTTTCGGATCCACACTTTGAATTAAATATTCTATGTGCGCACTTGATAACCTTGTGAAATTTTTAAGATGTCGCTCATCTGTTAACAAATTATCTTGTTTGAACGCATTCGCAAGATGAATGCTTCCGAATTTCTGTCGATTTAGATTTAATTAAATGCGAGCTGCTAGTAATGGTTTGTGTTGAAATACCGCAAGCTCCATAGCGTCGCTTAGAGCAGACCTGTCCAACTGATGGCTTCTGAGCAATTTATGGTTCGTGCTTTTTGAGAGACATAATGGAACAGCCCTCTCCATATTTACCTTTCTTCCTTCTAGACGACACCACATTACACGAGCCTCACCACTGTACAAGCGCGATTTCATCACGAGCCTCACTATACATATCTCAACTCTGCAAGTCAATGAGTGGCTGCCCTAAGCAAGGGACTGGGGCCTGCAGAATTTTAGCAAACGCCAGTAGTTTTCCAGAAGAACGCGGATTATCCCAGTCGGGGACATTGGGGAGAGTTCTTGGGAAAATTGTGATAATCTAATCCAGACCTATCCAATTAATATTTCGTGCATCTCTTCCATACTTACGACGCATGAATCCCGCATTACTCGAGTCTCACCGTCATACTTCAATTTAATTGCCGTGCGCTGTTCTTACAATCATATTTCCTATTATAATATATAGTTTCACTGATTATACATGGAGTAGTTTATCTACACGTGATGGTAGGCTCGATTAAATGAATGAGGCTTTTGTGGCGGAAAAAAAGAAAGAGGGGGAATCGGATCGTCGAGAGTCAGACTCTTGTGGGAAAGGAAAAAAATTGAACAGGCTTAACTTAATCTAACCTAACCGTCTTCTGGAAAGACCCGTAGGATCTTGCTCTGGCCAATGATGGAGGTAGCACCTCGCTAAGCAAAGTATGGCGGTAATCCACAGGGAGGTGTTATCTAAAGACAAAACGTTGTCACCAGATACATATTTCACACCGGTAGGAGGTTTGGAGGAACATCCTGAAGTAAGTGAGGTTCTTTCTCTCTCTCTTTCTCTCTTTCTCCCTCCCTGTTTATTTTTTGCTGTATTTATAACCATGAATGCTGCAGTTGCAAAAAGCAAATCTTCAGTCATCGTTGGTAGCTTGGAACGAACTAACTTGCGTGTGGATAACTTGTTGCTATCAACATACCTATGTAGTCCGAAAGAAAATCCAAAATATTCCTCGGATTATGTTGCTTCAGTGCCGATAAAATAGATCTGCCAATTGATGTTTACTGGAACATGCAGTAAGAAGCAAGAAGTTTTTTCATTATTGTTTCACTGAGAACGAAATATAGAAACATTTTGTCCACAATGAAACAATATAATCTGATTTCGACTTCAAACTACATTTATTTGCATCACATTGAAGAAACATTTGTTGCCATGGGCTTTCTTCCTTTGATTTTTACCGCTTAAAATAGAAACAGGTAACAAGTGACGGCATTTGCTGACAACAGAAACGTGAACAACATACGACTTTTTTAAAATACATATGTGAAATATGAAACAAAAGTTTTTTACTGTTATTTCAGTGAGCACATAGCTTTAAGTTAGTATTTGTCAGAAATGTCTTGGAATATGCAATAACAAAAGACGAAGTTGCTTGTTGTTGTCTCAATGGAAACGTAGCCTAACGTTTTGCTTTATTGTATGTATATTCTATGTGAAGTACTGAAACATTAATACTGTCATATGTTCGTAGTTAATTGTTATCGATTGTAGTTTGTCAGTGTAATTGAATGCAGACTGCTATAATAAATATAATTTTTATGTGCGATTTTTCCATTTTATGTTTCTGCCATAGTAGATAGTTTTAATTCGGATAACCTATTTTACAATTCGTTACCAGTCTATACTATAATCTTAACTTTTGTTTTTATTTGTGTTTTGTAGCGTTAAATATCTAATTAAAAGATTTAACATCGTTGTCATTTGAATGCTAAAGTTTTTATCAGTTTTTCCAGTTCTAGGTTATTTAATTGCTTTTCCACTTGTATTTGCTGTTAGGGTTTGATTTCAATATATCTATGTATAACTTATTGTTTGTGGTTAGAATTAAGGTTTATTCAGTGCATCTATGTGTATGTGTCGAGCTGGTAATTGTATATCCGTTCATTTAGTTTTGGATTCCTCTACTTCTAATTGAAAGAAATAATATTTTTTTATAGTTCTTTTCCCGCAATTCTTATAGTTAGCAAAATGGTTATTTTGCAGTCTAAGCAGACAATTTTATCTATTTTTTACCCAGTGGGCAATTGCTTGAACAATCCTGCACATTTTACGTATACTGATAATTCGTTGCAATAGTTTTCAATGTATCCATGACGTTGGCAGATTGTGGTTATTTCTATTTGCTCTTAGTTTGACTTTTACTAAAACATTGCAAACGACATTTGTGTTGTATGGAGAATAAACCGCGTAATTTGATCGCCTTGGATATTTTCGTTATTTTTGGAGATATAGAAAATGTTTAAAAAATTGTTTAATGTAGAAGAGGCTATAATATTACAGTAATAATTTTTTTTTAATAGGAAGAATATGAAATTATTTTAAAGTTATCTTCATTTTTTAAAATAAATATATTGATTAATGCAATATGAAATTCTCCATAAAAAATTATTAATATATTATATCGTTATATATCTGTTTGAATTTGCAATGCTAAAAATAAAAATTTTAACATATTTCTATATGCACTTATTGTTTTTAATCACTATTAATTGTCTACTAATTATTAAAATTAATTGTATTTACAAAATAATAAATGTTTGTGCATTTTATAAACTTTGGTTGCGCCGGTCACACCCACAAGTAGTAGTCAACGTGGTAACCTATGTACATCGAAAAATTATTAATTTAAGAGATATTTTAACCTTAATCCTATAAAATTGTTATACGAAAGAAGAAGAAAGACAGCAATAGTATTCTTGTGTTCATAGTGTCCTTATCTTTTATACATAAATGTATAGGTTTGTATAGAACTGACAATGTTTAAAAGAATATAAGAAAAAATTATTTGTAATATTAATTCGAGTCGATAAATTACGTCTGTTGAACAATAATTGAAACACCAAATTGAATATGGTTTTTATTATGGAAAGTCAAAATATGTGGAAATGATTTCAAGACATAAGATTTAAATATTAAAAAAGAAGAAAAGGAAGAAAGAAGGAAAGAAGACATGAGATATATAATAGTGTCCATATGTAATGGTAGATGCTATTTTCCTTGCATCTAACTATAGCACATTACAAATGAAGTGAATTCGAAAATTAATGAAACTTTAACTTTTTTTTTCAAGAAAACGGTTAAATTGCAATTCATAGCTTCTTGGAAATTTTTAACAAATAATGAACAGAATACAATGCAATAAAAAAATTTCACCTTGAAAGTCATTAAGGTCAATTTTTTTCCACTTTTTAAATAGATCTCCACTAGTTGAAGTAATGGAATCAGCAATCAAAGTTGTGTAATATTTTTTTGACATTCTGTATACAGGTGACGACATTAAATAACTCATAAAATATTTGTTGTACGAAAAAATGTTCAGATAGAAATTGCATGGCTTCCAGGGGGACATATAGTACTGTAATCAGTTTCATGTTATTTTGCTTTTTTATCAAGATCACGAAGATCACCTTCAATTTTTTAAATAGAATAGTTAATATTTCATCCCGAATTCGGATAAAGCGTTGAGTAAAAACATAAAAAAGTATTACACCAAATAGGGTCTAAAATACATAGCTACTGAGATATTAGCAAAAATATTGTTTTACATTGTATTAGAAAAGACCGTTAATCTTAGCGGTTATTTTGGGAAAACAGAGGAAAAATATATATATTCCTTTCGGGACAGAGTTTGGAAGTGCCAGAATCGTTTTCTTCCACAAAAAAGGGATAGCAGAAATGCCATGATCTCGTTTTGTTCAGGAGTACTAAGGTATTGGTTATGCCAAGAAGTTCGCTTTTCTCAACGTTAGAAAAAGGAGTAGAGGTTTGCCGTCTCTGTCCTTGTTCAATTTCGCCGTCAATTCCTAGAAAGTGCTAAGCGTCGAGTCGGAGTCGTTTTCTCTATTAAAAAGTGACAAACAGAGTTGTTTTCTCTGCTAGTTTCCAGCTGACCAGTTGAACATTGATTTAATTCTATCTCGCTGTTCTAATTGCTCTGTCCGTTTTATGTATGATTTCGGTTAGCACCTGCCAACCAATCAGTTTACGTTTACCATAAATAAATACAGAACAATGGTCGAAATCATCAGTTGGATGATCTACGTAGCGTATTATAAAAATAAAAAAATAAAAAACACAGACGCGCGGATAAGCGATTTGAATGAAAATATTTAGAGCTGTTATACACTATTGACTAGTTTGCCAGAAAATTGCGTATCGTATGAATGCTTATATTTGATTCAATACATCGCATTTGTCATAGTGATCAACGATTGCTCACGAGTCGCTTGCATTTTCTTGGTCATGGCAACCAAATGTGCAGGATATATTCTATATTCATATATTCTCCTGAATCTAGTGGTCGTTGACGACCTAGTAGCCGATGACTGGTTGACGGTGTGTAACGAGTGTATAGCTTAAATACGAGTATAACGACTTAAAGCCGATAGACGCAATGTCCGTTACAATTTCTAATTTTTGGATAGTGAAAATAATTCTTTGTATTTAAAAAATTGTTATTCAGTAAATTGAAACTTGAATAAGGACGAAAAAGAATCATATTGGTTCAATTAATAATTTAACAATTGTTTATTGAGAATGTAAAATACGGAATCATTGTTCCAGTCATTTATTATATTAGACTTATTCTGTATCTCGTTTATAATTTTATTTGAATTTTTTAAAAATAGAGAGCAGTTAAATGTGCAAACATAAAGCTAATATTTAAAGAGAATTTAATATTTGATCGAGAATTCAATATTGATTCATAGAATTCGGGATTTGTGATTTCTGAACAAGAGAGAAGACTAAAATGTCACGGATAATAAAAGTTTTAAGATAAATTACTGACAACTGAGTGTAATTCACAACTAACAGCAATGAAAATAATATTTTAGATGAAAGTATTGTATATGCATATATAATTCAGTTATTACTTGTGATATACTAAAGTTTAAACCAGCATAGATAGTAATTTCGTTATTCGATAGAAATAAAGAGGATCCAATTAAAACGCAATAATCGTAATATACAAGGTAATGATTCGTAATGATGGTATAACATAGAAAATACATTACGATACAAATTTCGTTCCAAGAAAAAAAATAGCGATTATTTTGTGATCGTATATAGGACTATTTCCTATAACCCGGGGCTACAGCAGGAACATATTGCAAACAAATAGATGAAATCGTACGTGGTTTAATAACGAAACGCGGGATTAATATCAAAACAATCTGCGGAACAAGTGGAAACCAATCTTGTTCGACGATAACGTAAAAGTTCTGATGTAACAACCATAAAATTTGAAATTTGATATTACGTCCTTTTACATTACGTAATATACATCCATGGGATTAACTTTTTTTGTTTTTAATGGTTTGGAAATTAATGAATCTTCTGCAAAAATTGTATAATATATTGATAAAATGTTGACAACGAAACAGTCCACATATATTAAGTTAAAATCAAATTTCCAATTGCTATCTTATGTTGCGATTGCTTATCAATTTCTGACACATACAACATTGAACGAGAACTTCGTAAAATTAATTATTTTTACAATGACAAGATTATTTAATTCGATTACATAGAAAGCCTTATCTTAGATTTCGTAATTCGCATTTGACAAATTGGTACATTTGTTTGAACAGATAACGTGAAAGTTCTGATGTATTATGTGTTATACTGCTATTGAAATTTAAATAATTTGAAGAATGTTTATGTCTTGTGATTTAGTAGTCTTTAATATTGTTTTATTATAATTCTCTCCTATAATAAAATTTCTATTAATTCATTTGAAAATGTATCGTTTAATAAAACAACATACATAAAGCAAGTAAAGAAAAATTATAAACTTCTAAGTAGATATATTTTTCGTAGATAATAATCTGTTTTCCAATGAAATATAAAGTAGGTCATTTAATTTCGTCGATATATATAACAGGTCATAGTTTTCACGAAGGTACATGCATTCGTTAATGGAAATGTTACATACCCTACGTTTACTCCGTATACCTTCCAATTGTCCTGCAGTATTTTCGCCAATGCTTTGCGAACCCCATAACTCCAAACCAATTCTGGCGTATGTGAACGTCATCGATCCAATTGGTAAAACATATGTCAATATCATGAAGATCACATTGTATCTGAAAAACCGTGATCGTTGTATTTTAGCATATGTGATAGCAAGAAAATTTACATTAGAGCATGTAAATACATATACATATACATATATATATATATATATATATATATTATTTGTGAATAAGTACTATACATATATATATACACACATATAATGTGCATGTGCGCGCGTATATGTGCCGTGTAATGTGTATATTTGAGAATAAGTAGGGTATTCATTATACATTAATTAGTTTATATTACCGATAGCACCGAAGGCTATATGTAATTAATATGTAATTAATATTGAAGTAGAATATGTAATTAATATTGTTGTAAACATATTTATGCCTATAACAAATAAATTTCTAAAGTATTTATATTTAATTGATTGCCAATTAAGTGGATTTTTATATAAAAATACAAAAATGTTTATATACACGATTTATGAATTTTATTTATCTTGAAATATGTAACAAAGATATTTAGACGTGCTTAAAGAATTTTGCTTTTGATAAAAGTATAATAATTGTATTTATGTGATAGTAAAAATTTGAAATACACTTTTATTATCTCCAATTGACAGTTAAAAATCTAACACTATGCAGAATGTTTATTCAATTCTAAATCCAGAAAATTATTATATATTGTTTCGTTATTTTCTGAAAGTGTGCTTATGAAATTGCTGTTTTGGAAATGTTTTTAAAAGAATTTATAGTTTATATTTATTAAACAAATTTTTCTATGAATTTGAAAACACTATATCATTTTAATATAATTACTAAATTTAATTTAAAATATCATTTAATATAAAATATAAATAAATAAATAAAATGTAAAATTGCATTACTTACAAATTTAACGAGAATGAAATTGTAGTAATTAGTAATTAGTAAGCGAAATATTTGTTGCATTACTTTTCATTGTTTCGATATTTATATTATAATATGTAGTTCAATACAAGTATAAAACAATGAATATTATTTATGATATGTTAAATGTTATTGTAGCATTTTATTTTTTCGATAAAAATTTAGTATTTTATTTTATGAAAATATAATATGCGTTTCTTTCGCGTTATATAAATCTAAATTTATGTACGAATTATTTTATCTTAAATATCTATTTAAATTTTTATTTTTATATATAATGTATAACATATGTTTGTGATATATATATATTGTTTTGTGTGTATATTGTCCAAAATTAGGAAAAATGTGTTTATTATGGAAATAAACTAATTACAGTTATTCTATTAAATAAAGTATTAATTACACTTGTTTCATTTGCCAATTTAACTTGTGTATATATTGTTTTAACTTGTTTTAGTTTGATAAATAATAAAAATCAATTTTTATATTGTAACTAAAAAGTTAATACCATTAATTTACTATTGAAAAGAATATAGTTTTTGTTTTAAGTCATGTCATCATAATTACTACTCTTTCATTTTATTTCCTTACAATAAAGCTATTTTTTTCTTAATTTGTACAAAATTCTAAGAATTCTAAAATGTTACGCGGAAGTTCAATTTTCACAACAGTTAAAAAAGAGAACACGAAACTTGTGGATCCATGTGGATGTATAATATGTATTTTCTTTACGAAAGGAAATAATTTAGTATTTTATTACGATCTAGTAGTATTTTATTACGATCTTTTAATGTTTATTACAGTTTTATTTTTAATGTTTCATAAAAAAATTATACCTCATAATTATTGGATTCTATACATTCGATTTAATAGAAAATGACGTGAGAAACTTTTTATTGCGTATCTGATTGTCGTCAGAAAAGAAAAACGGTTTGAAATTCAATTGTTTTCTTTGAAAGTGATTTCAAAGGTCCATTAGTTCTTATATTGACATTATTTGATAGAAGATAAATAACGTGTTATTAACGATAAAAGACGAAATTGTTCTTTAGTATGTAGAATATCCTAAATAGGATGAAATCCCTAATATTAATATTTATGTACTGCTTTACTGTTTAATGTAGAAGATAGTAAAAGATAATGGAAATTAAAGAATATAACAGAAAAAAGATATAATTTGATGTTATTATCTGCAAGTGAAAACACACTTTCAAATGTGATTATATTTTTAATATTTTAATCGATACAATTCGTTAGTAATGAATTTTCAAATTTGAGATCAGAAAAATATTTTATTGACTGATTGAAGGACAAGTTAAATAATATCTACTTAATAATAAGTCACGTATTAAATAATATCTATGATTGCTCACTATATCTTATCTTTATATCATTATAACTTCATAAGGAACAAAATTTTGATAAAAACAGAATATAAAATTCGTGTAATTTTTCAAATTTCGTTTTTACAATTATTTTAATCATTTATTTTTTCATATAGATTTAGTTTCATTCGAACATCTAAAGTGATAGAAGTAAAACTCTATGAGGATTTTTCGAAGCAATAATTTAATAAGATCAAAGGATAAGCAATTCTTTACATACAGGATATACTAATAAAAATTATTATGATTTTACATGCGAAAATAGATTAAAGAAAAAAATGTCATTTTTCTTTGAGACAATTAAGGTTGAAAATTTGCTAATTATAATTAAATTTAACTAATATCGGATTAGACAAAAAATAAATAAAATAAAATAAAAAATACAAAAATATTTTATGTTTGAAAATAAATAAAAAATATCGAATAAAATTTTTCCACATTTTGTTTCCAAGTATGAAAATTTCTTAAGTACACGTGTATTAAGACAATTCTTAACTAAACATGTTCAAAGTTGATTTTGTCAAGATCGAACTCCTAAATAAAAAAATGTTTTTACATTAATTTTATTTTATAATAATTTATTATAATTTTTGTATTTTATAATAATTATATTAACATTATTATTTTATAATAAAATATTATTATAAATATTTTATTAATAATTATTAATATATATTTTATACATATTATTATTACATTTATATATTATTATTATTATATATTATTATACATTTATTTATTAATATATATTTTATACATATTATATTATTATATTACATTATTATATATATTATACATATATTTATATATTTTATATATAAAGATATAATACACGTTACGTATTATAAATATAAACATATTATTTACTATGTTGATATTATTTTTTTTTTAATTTATTATTATTATTGATATTATTTTTAATATATTCGACATATGATACATGTATATATTAGATATGTGTATTTGAAATTAGCATGCATGAAATCTAAAAGAAAAGATTTGGGTTTCGATTATTATGACAAGCTCACAGGTATTCGTCGTAACTGAGACCATTGTCATCTCTGTTGGGAAACTCTCCATAGCAGATCACTCGTATTTCGCCGTTTGCGAAATTTTGAGTGTATGTCGTGTAGAAGAATAGCATCGGTAGCGAGAGGATAACTCCTACGATCCAAATGAAGATCGCTATACAGAGGGTAGCTCTTTTACCCATGTGAGGTCTCAATGGATTCATGATGGCCATGTATCTGTAATATACGATGCACGTTAACTTTTAAAATATTTTTTGTAAATTATGAATTTAAACCAAGCAATATGAAAACCAGTCGAAATTATAATTATAAATAAAAGATAAATTACTATTTTTGTTAGTCCAAAATAATATATTATAATTATATATTAGATTAAAATTACTATGAAAAATTTTATAAAGAAGAGACTTGTAAGTATTGACTAATTAATACAAGATTTTATGTAAAAATTTAATTTAACATTCTAATTAATATGGGAAAAAATAAAATAATTGTTACAACAGAGAGAGAGAGAGAGAGAGAGAGAGAGAGAGAGAGAGAGAGAAGGGGAGAAAGGAGATTGAAGACTAATCGATTTGCTATTAGCGATGCATGAAAACCAGAGGGTAACAAGATGAAGAAAATCACTTGTTTGCTAGAAGAAAATTAAATTACTTAAAATTTTAAGTTCCCCAAAGTCGTAAAATGTAATTTTCAGGTTTTTTCCTTTACTGGATTTTAACATATTCTACCTATAGAAATCAGGTACATTTTTTTTCGTAACATTAGTGCTCAAATATTTAAGATTACTTTTAATATTCATAAAAAAATAAGTAATTAGCCATTTCTTAAGTTTAGTAGAATGATTTTTTGCTTATTGAAAGTTCTTATTTGTTATAACGTTAGCGTCAGAGTAACAAATCAGATTTAAATACTTCCGTTGCGTGTATATATGAGCTAATGTTACGAATATTTCTCAAATCGTATAAGAAACTTGAAAAATTTTTAATACGTATGTTAAACAATTTTCCGAAGATTATAGATACAATCTTGAAAAAACACATTATAATTTAAATAGAGGAATTGTAATTTCGTAACAAAGAAATATCGTCCTTGTACAATATATATCTGTCAATCATTTAAAAATTGAAATCTGATGCAAGGCAGTGTGAAACAGAATAGTCGAACAATAAAATGGAGAGGACAGTTGTGGAATCTATTTCTCAATACCCAGCTGACTACTCCATTTCGCCAGATTATGGAAGAACGAACTACAGATATATCTTTCTGTTCGAACGACTTATACGCTCTTTAAATTTCATCCAATATTGTCTCTCACAGTTATGTCGTTCCGAATCTATCCCGAATCTATCCCGAATCTGATTCGTAAAATTCTTTGCCAATCAAATAAAATGTGATTTCGTGATTACGCAATATCTTCTTACAATTTTTTTCGTTTCCAAATGTCTATTCTCAAATGTTCACTGCAATGTAATCGCATCTCAACGAATTTTTAAGCATTTTCAGTAATTTGTTAAATTAGTTACCATTAATTATCAAGAAAACAATATTAAACATAGTTTTCTTTGATAATAGTTCCATCAAAATTGTTTTTCTTCGATAAAAAATACACGAAGACCCAATGCATATACTACGTGAATCGAGCTTCGTAGTTTCAAAAAGCAAGTAGTTGTGATGTGAACAATCGACGTGAAATTTTAAGGAAATAGAGAGAATGGAGTAAACGCCAAATGTAAGATTTTAATTTCGGATTATTTATTAGTTGTCGAGATGTTAATAAATATTAGAAGTTTATATTTGAGACACTTTCTCTTCCTCCTTCCTTCCATCAAAATTTCATATCGATCGGTCACTGGAGTTTTTCAGAATAGTATATGTTTCAGAGATATTCTCTATTACAAAAATAATTAAGAAAAATATAAATTTATAGTAAGAAATAAAACAGTAGTGAGCAAAATTCTTGTGAGGTTTTAGAATATAGGATACTATAGAATGTTTTCGACGAAAGATTTATTAAATGTCTGTCAAATATCAAATCCATTCTAAACAGAAGAATATTTTTGGAAATGAGATGGATATAAGTTGAATATATCTTTGCTTTTGAAATAGGACTGTGAGATCTTAGATACTAAACAATGCGCATTTGTAAGTTTCAATAAAATTAAATTCTAAAAAAAATTTTTTAAAATATCATTTACAAATTTTACGCTTGCAATTTGTGATATAATGAAATATTTCATAAATCATAACATATTTCTAATTACAATTATAATTTCTAAATTCTATTTGCTTTATTTTATACATTTTATATATTTTTTTAACACGAGAGTTATTAGAATAATCAAAATGATGAATTTGTAATTTTTCATAAAAAGTTTCTAGATTTACAATAATAAATTCAGGCAAATATAAATGATTTATTGTAAAATAAAAATTTATATATTTATATATTTTATTTTATATTTTTATTTTTATATATTCATTTACATATTTTATTGTTAAATAAAAATTTCTATATTTTATTTTATTATAAACTTTTCTTTGTACATAAAGTTTTCTGGTACAAATTTTATATTTTCAGTATTTCAGTATTTCATTGGTGTGTTTATATTATTCTTTGTAAATTCTAATCTTTTATTTTTGTTCATTTCACTGGCAAAATATTGTTTTCGGGCCACTCTATCATGATAACTTTGATTTCGTAAGAAGCTACGTATAATGCTAGCAGATAAATCAATGTTTAAATGATTTTTTAAATGCTTTACAATACTATTCTATTTGTTTTTGGATTTTATTTAATCGTTGAATAATAATCCGAACAATATACTGATTGATTTTCTGCGGATGTCCATATTTTGACTTACTTTTTAGAGTTTTTCTTAGTCCATACTTATTAATTAATGTATAGTAGATCTTGGCCTGTTAACAATTTGTAAAATATCTGCCAAATTTTTACATTGGTTGTGTAAGTTAATAATAATTTTTTTTTTCTATTGTGAGTTCCATACCTTTTCAGCCAATTTTTCAATAATATTTTTAAATAGAATGAAGCTAGCGAAATTAATAACGTTTTTCAGTATACTGTTATGATTAATCACTATTAGAAAGTGATTATAAAATATTTACGTTATAAACGTAGTCTATAAACATAAGAAATTCTCTTACATCAAGAGTGCCATAAGAACTATGAATACTTCGCTTGTATATTTCTACTGATTTATCAATTTTCTTTGTCAATTTCGCAAATTATGCAAATTGATATTTTTTTATGATACGTATTCTACAGAGTACTCTAAATATGTATAGACACAGTGTTTTACAAAAATTATTTAATAAACAATAACTACATTAAGGTTTACTTGAAAACTATCAGTATACGAATAAGGTAAATTATTTTCAGCTTCACTGGAACTTTTAATCTTTCTGTTTATAAATCAAGAAGGCAATTTAAAAAAAAATTGAACTGAAAATATCATTGTAATTATTATTTCAATTTAGTATATTTCTACATATATATACAATATTATATAGTAATAGTTGTTCTATATTCACGTTAAACACACTGATTTTAATGATATCTACATTTTCACTGAACAATGCCAATTTATATGGTATGAAATTTATGCAATATGAAACTATAATTGTGTCAGATATTAGAGTGATTTAAAAATAATATTTAAGTTGATTTAGCTTGTTCTTAAGTTCTAAACAGTTGGATTGTTTCGAATATTGCTTTAACATATACATATATACTTAAAATTTCCAAGTTTAACAATTGAGAGTACTTGACTAGCCTACCTATTTATTTCATCATGTTACATGTCGCAAATACAAGAATAATTTAACAAGTTATTTTAAAAAATAAATATCCAAATTTGGATCGGATACTAAATTGAAATTCTTAGGTTATAATCTATATATATTGTTTATAATAGTATGTAGTTATGGAAATAGAAGATTACAGAAAAAATAAATAATTATTTTTGATAAATGTTTCATTTTGGTATCGACCGATGTAAAAATAATACGTTACAGCATATACGCGGCAGCGTATTATGTGGACACTTCTTTAACTCTTACTCCTACCTAAAAAAAATTATGAAATCTTTAAACTTTATTAAATTTCATGTATGCTAGTTCGTACAGTATTAGAGAACGCAGTTAACCAATAATTCAAATATTTTGCCAACAATAATAAAAAACAATTATATCTTCTTCTCATCAGTATATTTGCCGTGTACTTTCATAACCGCATTTGCGTGTCGTGACATTCTGGCTGTTGGTTTTTTCATTACTTCATTGTCAATTAGGTTCCATTTCGATTGTAAGACTTCCCATAAATGTTTTTTTGACTTTGAACATCGTCTTGTCTGATCAAGTGATCCCATAGTTATTCTATGGGGTTCAAGTCGGATAATTGGAGGTCCATTCCATTATTTTCACATTAGAATTTTCTTCTAATTACCATAAATAATTTCGATATATTTTTGCGGTGTGTTTTGGGTCATTGTGGCATAAATGTGAAATTATTCTGCCCTGAAAGATGAATCCTATAGAATAACTATGGGATCACTTGAACAGACAAGACCGAAAACGATGTCCAAAGTCAAAAAAACATTTATGAGAAGTCTTACAATCGAAATGGAACCTAATTGACAATGAAGTAATGAAAAAACTAACAGCCAAAATGTCACGACACGCAAATGCGGTTATAAAAGCACATGGCGAATATACTGATGAGAAGAAGATATAATTGTTTTTTATTATTATTTGACAAATTATTGGTTAAATGTGTTCTCTAATACTGTACGAACTAACATACATGAAATTTAATAAAGTTTATTAAAGATTTCATAATTTTTTTTAGGTAGTAGTAAGAGTTGAAGAGGTGTTCACATACTTTTGAGCACCAGGTAAATGATATTTGCAGGTAGTATATCGAAATAATTTAGTAAATTTCAAATTGTAATCATTTTTGAATATTTGAGCCGTTGTTTTTGAAAGTGGTATAAGTATATTTATTTACACATTAAGATATTTAAGGGTTTGCGTTTGAATGCTGAACTAAAAAATATTGGCAAAGTTTAATAAGTTCTGATAATGTTTTTAAAACTATAAACCTGTATAAATTTTATTATATAATAATAAGTAATAAAATTGTTAAAGAAAATAAATGATTTTTTAGCTACAAATGAACTTATACCACTTTCAATAATAATAAATTATAAAAATTATGAACAACAACAATTTTAAATTTATATTTTAATTGAAGTTGGCTTTTCTAAGATGTATTTCTTTAATGTAAAAAATAATAATTAAAATGTAATAAATACCAATAATCGACGACGAATAACATGTAAATAAACGAATAATCGACTTTATTAAAAAATATTTTCAGTTATATTATATAAGAATTTATAAACAAATACATAAATTTAAGAAAATTAAGAATTTATAAATAAACAACTATGGAAAGCAAATTACTTCGTTAAGATAATTAATAATTTATTTTAAAAATTTATGTATTTATTTATAATGAAATATAATGGTGAATAGGGGGTATGTAAGACAGTAAATTCATCATATTATTATATTTTTCCGTTATATAAGTCTTGAAGTTATAGTAATAACACAGTATTTTGTTAAAATTTTTAGGTCTTCCTCGTTTTTCAAATAAATCAAGAACTTTAAACTGTGCAGTTTTTTCTATAGAAGTTTTGTAGAAAAGTTTATAAAGTTCTGTCTGTTTAAATTCCATCTAGCCATATTTTCAGCCAATTTGTAATTTCTCCGTCCAAAATTTTTTTCTTGTTTAATATTGCTTCTATGGATTTGATTGAGATAAAATCTTCTATATGTAATTTCATTTTTCATATAAATATATTAATTTTATATCATATATTATATTTATTATATTTAATATATTACGTATATTATATTTCAATATATGAATTGAGTTAAATTTCTTTTGATTAATATATGAGAATATTATGCATCGTTGACTTTGTTATTACAAATATAAAAAGAGGGTATATATGCTTTACTAAAACCATCATTAACTCATTTTTTTTCAAAAGTGGACTTATATCACAAAAAGAAACGGTTCATTTATCGATTGGTTTTATTAAAATTAAAAATTTAAAAAGAAAGTGTAATTGTATTATTAAAATAAATTTATGATATAATATTATTTTAATGTAATGTGTATGTTACACATATTATAATATAATTTATTTAAATAATAATTCAAAATGATATATAAAAATTACATTAAATTTAATACATAAAATGAAACAAAAATGAACACTAAATAAAGAAACAATTCTTAAAAAAGGTAGTGGTAAATTTATATTTTAAAAAATTAATTTTCTATATTTCTACATCGTCCTTTTCTCTGTTTCTATTTTATTAAATAAAATTTAATTAATAATTAAATTAAATTTTAAATAATAATAAAATTTTATCAAAAAAAAAACAAAGAAATAATTTTTAAACAAGAGTAATAGTTAATTTATGTTTAAAAAATTGATTTTTACATCATTCTTGTTTTCATTTTTATTTTATTAATTAATTTTATATATCGCTTTTGTCATTTCCATGCCTATATGAAACCACATTCTATGAAAGTTTCAGAAACGATAGCTTCTCATAACTCAATACTTTAGACGAACGATATCTTGACTTGAAATTTCTACAAACTGTCTGATGTCTGCGAATGAAATCGCACGAGAAACTGCATACATGATGCCATTTATGAAGAGAGACATCTGGAGACATCTCTCATTCTAGAAACTAGGAACTCGATCGATTTTATCCACCTGAATCTTTCTTTGATCTCCATGCTTTGTGTTGTGTTTAATTCAACTTTCATTTTAATTTATTTAACGATATTTTCTGAATTTACTTTCCCTAAACCCAAAATACAATTCTACAATTTTCTAATAATGCATTTATCTACGTGTTATTTCTCGAGTTTTTGTAATTAAATAAAACTTCTTCCTACAATTTCTAATTCCCATGTCAGTGCTATTTTAATGTTACGGTTTTGGGCTGATCATGCATTACTGTAAACTGTTACGTGTTTTTGAATTGTGATATTTTTAATATGTTTTAAAATACATTATGTTTTTCAGGAGAAAAATTAAAGAAATATATTTTTATTTTAAAATGAATTTATTCATTTTAATATGAACTGCTCAAAATGACATTTGAATATCTCAGATGTGGTATTTTATTGTTTGGTTATGTATTGTATACACACATTAGTTGTTAATCAGAAAAATTCCTAGAATAATTATTATGACCAATATAAAAATCGGCAACAATTTTTCTGTGTATCTGATACTAAAATAATTAATTATTTTTCTATAAATAACAAATTTACGAGAGCAACTGACTTATTGTTAGTCCATTATCAAAATAAACATTAACTGAATTCCGCAATTAATAATGCAATAGCCAATTCAATTTAACGGTTCAACTTTTACAGTTTCTTAGAAATTGAATATTAGATTATATTAATTTTAAAAAATGTGACGCGAAATAACTGACAAAGTCATTTTTTTTTAATTCTTGACCTTAATCACTTTCATAATCACTTTCATAATTACTTTCATAATCACTTTCACATGTTACAAAAGATATAATTTCGATCTCTTTTTCTCTCGAATTATCTTTCATATATACATTTTGTTTCAATCAGTATGTATAAGATCGAGATATTCTCTTTTTTAAAGAAAATCTAGGATTGTAAAAAATTTTTCCAGAATATAATATCTGTCCACATAATCTTATCTACATTTCTATTCTCCTATTTTCTTAAACCGAATCCACATTGTGTAATAAAATATTACTATATAACATCCTTTAATAACTGATTCCTAGCATAACTTATTCAAATTATTTTTACATTATGTTCGTATAATAGAACACTATATAACGAATGCGCAGGAAAAATGTAATAGGATCTTGTTACACAATAAGAAAAATATTGATAAGTTAAGCATATCGATATTGAAAACATAGCATTTCGACAGTGAATCGATTCGATCGAAATTGTAGAGTCGAAAGTTACGTACATTCACTAATCAACGTACTTTAATGTAACAATAATTCTTTAAGATATTGAAAAAGATATTTAAATATTTATGAATCGCTGGAAGAGAGCACAAAAATGTTTAAATATTTTTACTTTGTCTTTATTTTTTCCCGTTATCACCTTAAACGTAAAGTAGTTCCTTATGCGAAAATTTATTTTTCGCATGTTAAGTTATCAGAAGAAAATGTCTGTTAGACGCTAGAAGCTCATTTGCTGTTAACAAACATTAGATTTCGAATATTTAATGTTCGAATATTAAGATATTCGAAAAATTGATTCAAATAAGAGATTTCTACTATATGTGAAATTATTAGAAAATTTATTTTTCCTTATGTTTGCAGTACATCAAAAATAAACTGATTGCGTGCATGATACTGGACATGAAAAATTAAACAGATTCTAATAAACTGGTTATTGATGTATTATTTTATTTCTAACGTCATCAAATCAATTATTTAACATTAATTTTATGGTCAACTTGCTGCCTCTATGGATTTTGATGAGATTTTGTTTTAACATAATAAAAAAAATTGGCTCCAATAACCTTAAAAAGAAGTAAAATAATATATTATTGAGAAGATATTTTCTAGAAAGAATTCCAGGCCTAATTTATTGTTTCGATAGATTGAACATACGTCTACTGACACGTGTGTATGTCTATATGTTGAACGAAAAAGTATATATGCTTTCAATTTTGAGATACTATCTCTGAGATACTGTCATACATAGTATATCATTATTTTGAGATATTTAAAGCTCAAAATATAAATTTTTCTTATTAACAATATCTTCTTGTTTTTTTTTTCTTTCGAATCTATAAAATTTGTTTGCATGCATTTTTTTCGTACATAAATTCTATATTTTATTCTATATACTATTCTACAATTCAATTAATGCATAAGAGCAAAATTTTTGATATGCGGCCTTTGTCCTTACAGCCACGTGTACTACCTTTCGCTTTTTTTTTCAAATGAATATGTTTCTCTGTAAATTGCAGTCAAACCGTTTGCAGTTAATGCAAGTTTTCTCTGTAACTTTCTTTTTTTTTGGTGTTTATACTGTCTCAACACATGTCAAACATGTTTATAACACCCGCATTTTTCGCAGTTTGTCTAGCAGTCATTTTCAAATTCGAGCTAGCCTTAAAATTACACGCTTGGTGGTGTTAGAGTAGAACTCTTTTTTATACCATAATTGTTTGAATTTTTGACAAACTTGCTTATTACATTTCTCCTCTTATTTAAAATTTTAGCAATTTTTGCTATCAAATACTCTTCTTTATTGTTATCTTTATTATACACTGTTGTAATGGACTGTTTCTCGTGTAGATTTACAATTGAGAGACAAAAATGCATCGCATTATGATAATATGTCCTATCATTTTGTCCCGTTTGAAAATAGCAATATTTACGTGTTTTTTAATAATATTTCTTAGAAACGTATAATCCTCAATATGTTTACAACTATGTGTATGTACAGTATAGCTGATTTACTAATATATACATTTATTGCAATTATTTTGCAATTATCTTTTTATTCTTGACTGTACTACATGTACTTGATAAATTTCCAAACAAGATTTTATTAAAAATGAAACTTTTTCTTGCAAAAAAATTTTATTTCACATTTTTTACTTATTTTTCGCACATAGAATAATCTCCTATTAATTATTTTTTTCTTTCATCTCTGGAATTAGCTAAATTCAAATATACTTGATAAATGTTCAAACGATTCAAATGATTTTTTCGAAAACAAAGTCCCAAATAAAAAAATTTTATTTAAAATTTTTTTCTTATTTTTTCATAAGAAATCATAACTTGCTCACTTTCACATATTATTTGACCAGGTCCTGTATATTTTGAAAGAGTCTCAGTATTTTTATGTGACTCAGTGTCTCTCCATCATTTCCATATTGAGTTACGAAAGGAGATCAGACGGATTTTGTATAAATAAATATAGTAAAAAGCAGCCTCTTTTGTTCTTGTTGATATTCCGAATTTAATACATTAGTTATATTCTAAACAAATTCATGTACCACAGGATGCAATATGTGGTTGAATAAGGTTCAAGGAAAGTAGGAACGTGCTATATTTTTCGGCTGCTTCACGGTATACAATATACAGCTACGACTGAACTTGACACGGAAAAAATTAGCCGGCACTACTCTCATGACACTCACGATTCGTCATTGACAGTTTATTAGTGTTCAACTGATTTATCTAGTCAGTCAAATCGCTCGATCGAACTTTCTGTACTGCTTTCTAAGTGTTTACTAATTTCAAGAATAAGAAAATTAATTAATTATAGTAAAATTATAATATATTGGATGAGTTACCTAAAATTAGAACCTGAAATGTTTTCGATTCATTATATTAAAAAATGTTTTCAACAGCAAAATAATAATTTATGTAATTATCATTTTGTAATATTGATGCATAGAAGGCATTTGAAGGTTACGTTTATTTTTTTAAGTGAAATCTTTTTTTTTTTTTATATACTAATCGATTCAGCTCGTTATTCCCTATAAAAAAGTTTTAAACCATCTATACCGAAAAATTATTGGTTCAAGAGATATTTTAATTAAAATAAATCGGAGTGGTTCGTAGAGTATTGAATTTATTTATAATAACAGCATTAACAATAACAGAAGATTGGGTAACATTTATTAATTATTTATTGTGATTAGAATAAAATAAATATTTATTTCATAATAATTATTACACAAGATGTGTATTATTACAAAATGATTATTATTGACATCTAAAAACATTTTTATTATCTAATTTTTAAAGAATGTTTCACATTACTTAATATCAGTGCAGTAATATTTCTACATTCTTCTATAATTCGTTGTAATAACTCCTGTCTCCAGCGATTATTAGTATATGAATGTAGATTGTTTTTTATTATTTAGAATTGGCTACAATAGATTCAAATCTGGTTCACCTCGTCCAATTCACTGGGAAAGAAAACGTTGATTCAATGCTTCTTTGAATATTACAAGACGAATGTCATTTCTTTCAATAAGACATGATAATGCAAACACAATATAATATTGTTAGCAAATGAAGGAAGAATCATTGTTAAATATTTCAAAACAAATCTGAGAAACAAAACATCATCTGACATCCAAAGAGCCATGAAATTAAGCAAAGAAATTCAAATTTAAACAAGTATAATGCTGCAATATTTAATTAAAATATTTCCTAAACTAAAAAATTTTCGGTATAAATGATCTAAAAGCTTTTTATAGGTTTGAATCGATTAGCGTATTGAAAAAATAGAGAATTTTACTTAAAAAAATAAGCTTGATCTTCAACTAAGCTTGATCTTCTATGTATCAACATTAAAAGATAATAATTATATCAATTGATGCCCCTCTCGAAATCATTCAACTTTTGTCTAAAATATTTTTTGATATAATTAATCGTTTTAAAAATATTTCAGCTTTTAATCTTAGGTGACTCATCCGATATATCAAAATACAGAATTACAATAAAATAAAATTATAAAAAATAGTGCTTTTCATAAAAAAAATATGATTAGTTTTCTTTGAGAAAACTTTATTATGTGTTTATGTATTATGTGAAAACCTTATTATAATTTAATTTAAAATCTACACGTCCATTTTATCCGATCACAAATCGCAAACTACAATGTTTAGTGTTTAGACTGTTTAGAAACATATCATAAGTTACAGATCTCATCAGTTACAGACATATCATAAGTAAAACAATATAGGAGGAAGTGTAGTCTCGCACAGTTTGTTAATGAGTGAAGACGTGTTTATAAACAGTCCAGCAACTTTTCCAATTGTATTGCTATTTATATTTAAATAATTTATAGGAATATATTGACTATGCAATAGTGACTAATCCAATTAATGCACTCATGTACTCATACTAGCAAAAGTTACAGCAGTTCGGTGCATTTAACTGTGAAATGGTTTCTGACTACGGAAGGGCAATGTAATCACTCAAGTTTCCTTCGTTAACCGTACAAGTTACAAGAGTGTCGTACGAAGAGAATGTTTACCTGAAAAGATCAAGCAATTATTAATCTTTCGATTAAAAGCATTCGCATCATCAATTATAATTCAAAATAAAGAAAGAATTCAAATTAAAGACAACCATTTGTAATTGATAAACTGAATGCTAAAAACATATTATACACGTATCCCCTGATTTACATGGTACTTTGTTTACACGATTTCGCTTTTACACGGTTTTTAAAATAATGGATTTAAAAAAAAAAGAAACTGGTAAAAGTGAACATTTTGGCTGCATACATATTTCTACAGTCATTTTTTAATTCCGTTAGATCAAGGAATAATTTCGACTTTTAACCCATTGGCTTAAATTGACGTGACATATACGTCAAGCTTTGCAGAGTCGGTAAGAAAAATGACGTACGAGATACGTCCGCCGTAGCTGAAAAGTTTTCCTAATAATTCTTGGTTTATTCCAATATATGGCATGAAGTGTTATATGCCGTTGGAAAGAGGAAATTTCGATCTACCGCACAGTGACTTTTACGATCGATTTCAACGCTTAGAAGGAATGCTAAAAAATTTAAAAATAACCTGTTGATTCAGTAGCGGCATAACGTCGTCCCGTAAGCGTTTGTATTACTCTCGGAAGCTTACAGACGATGAAATGTTAGATATTCTATATGCTAGCGAATCTGAATCTTCTGAAAATTCAGATTCAGAAGAAAGGGTAAGTGATAATTCGAGTAGGCCTGGTAGTGATAGTGAATCTGATGAATCTGATAGTTCTAGCAATTCTGATGGCGATGTTGCGGCACCTAGCACAAGTATACAAAAACTAAAAAAATCGAAAGAGGAACGATGGAAATGGGATAAAAATTTGGGAAAGCCCACAAAATTTTTATTTTCTGAAAATAGTGCAATATCTCCCAGGGTACTTAGGCAGCTCCCATCTGAACCTACCCCTATAGGCATACAAAATCAAATTGTTCAGGAGGACTTATGGGGCACCATAGCAACAGAAACCAATAGATTTGCAACTCAGTTTTATGAAAGCTGAAATTTAGCAGATCAAATCCTTGAATCCACTACCTTACCTGACTACCTTAGGAAAGGAAGGCTATATCAAGGTTTCTCCACTCAGACTTCAGGCCATTTTGTAAGAGCCATTCCCCCAACTCCAAAAAAACAGAAACTTCAAAAAAGGTGTGTGGTATGCAAGGTAAAGAATAGGAGGAGTGAAAGTAGATATGAATGTTTTGTTGCACTGCATATTCCGGACTGCTTTGAGATATAGTATAAACGCAAAAATTTTTAATTTCACATAAAACCTCATTTCCATCATCTCAAATATCACACAACATATATATATATACACCAGTAAAAGGTAAGATTTTTACATTTAAACTTCAAGAAAAATAATTTCATTAGTTTTGTAAATCGCTTAATTTTGTATGAAAAATGGTAATTCTGTGCATGTAGGGTAATATTGTTAAGCCAAAGGGTTAAGGTATTTTTTACTGTACATCAAGCGAACCTTCAGGTATATTTTAGAACAAATGGAAAATGTTGGGTTTCTTTCAGTTATGGATGCTTTGAAAAAATTTGGAATCTCAGATTGTAAGCATGTTGAAGTGTCATATATCGAGATTAAGCAGTCAACGCTCAATGCCTGCTGGAAAAAAATATGGATGTAGTTGAAGGTGTGAATTCTAGATTGCTATTGGAGCATGAATATTCTCAGATAACAGAGTTGACACATGCAATGAGAGAAAAAGGTTTCGAGGATTTAGCTGAGGCAGATATTGTAGAACTAATGGTGGACGAAGAACTAGATGAGGATGATTTAGTTAACATCATTGATGAAACAAATGATCGTGACAATGCTCCTGATGAAGAGGAATCTGAACTATTTGCGTTCACAGCAAAAGTCATCTGCGTAGGACTTGAATTAGGGTGAAAATTGGGTAATCATTTTCTATAAAATGAATGTTGAACGAGATCTTCGACTCCAGCGAGATGTTAATAAATGCTTAATTCAATATGAGAAGGTTTATAAAAATTTAACCAGAAACCAAACACAGTTGTTAATTACGGATTTCATTACCAAGTTTCGCCGATCTGAAATTGTCCCTAATTCATCAACCATCGAACCAGAATCGCATCAAGTACTATCGAGTGATGGAAGTGACATTATACCAATCAGGAAGAAAAAATTAATAACAATTAATATGAAAGTAATGATAATTTTTGGCTAAATTTTTCAAGAATCTTATATTTCTTGTTTCTATATGTAAAATGAATTATATCTTTGATTATGAACATACTTATATCTTTATATACTTGTCATTTTATAAATGGATTGTTATTTTTTCAAGATATATTATTTTTACGTTGAAATAAATGACTAAATTATGCATATTTTAGTTTGTTTTCGTTTTACACGACTTTACAAAATCTACGATTTCGATTTACACGGTTTTCTGGGGGACTTATCTTTAGTGTAACTCGGAGGATAGGCGTATTATGAGTTTCAAATGGTAGAATCTGCGTTTTCTTCGTAACTAAAGTGATTGTCGATGAAATTACCAGTAAATATACCACCATTAAAACTAACAACTCCATTCTGGAAATCAGACTGCTCATAAACCAATACAAAAGAATAATGTATATTCAACGATCTTACACTTATCATTGAAAAAACCATCGAAAATTTGGATATAGAAAATGATTTTTCTGTATTATGTTTAAGAGCTCTGTCCAAGGAAGTTTTTTCTCATATTTTGAGTTTTCAGAGGGGAATTAAAAATTGTACTAACTCTGAGGACTAACTAAGAAAGATAACATTAACTGATTGGCACTATATTACATAAAGTCACAAATCTAATAAATACAATTCTAACAACAATTAAATAATTACTCAATACTCAATACTTAAGTACACGTCTTAAATCTAATACTATTGCAAGTAGACTGAAAATTGCAAAGCGAATAAGATTTGTCAGAACTAATTACTCCAATGGTTGATAATGATAACAAAGTCAATAGTTGCAATGAGAATCAATCTATTTCCAAATATTTAACACAATGAAACTTAGAAAAGCCTGAAATAAATAGATTGAAAGATTTGCAAGAACTAACTCATTTTTTAATTATGAAGAATTTAAAAGTCTTGTAAATTATGTATACTGACTTTTTGTGATTTTTTTGTATAAATTGCGTCCGTTTATCAAAGATATATATCTTGAAAAAAACCGATTTATAGAATATCCAAAGAATAATCAAGACAGATGAAATAGATACGGAGATTGAATCAACATCTATTCTCTTGTACTAGTCTTCGTCGAAAGGAAATCAAGAAATTTCAATAATTTTTAATAGTCAGCCAATTGTAGCAAATATTATTGTTTGAGGTCCTTTAAAAGAATTTAGTTTATTAGAATCAGGAATTTCGATGTTGTATTAGTGTATCTGTTCAAAAAGTTCGTAGAATTACATCAACAAAAATCGGTGTTTCAATTTTCTTTCAAGTCGATAGTATCCCTTTCAAGTCTTCCTCTGAATACATACATACATACGTAAGTATTTTCAGCGGGTTTCTCTTGCTTTTCTTCTGAAATTCTGTTCTCTCGTTATTTCCCGTTTTATGATTTCAATGTCATTCAGATGTCCTCCCCACATAACACTTTTTATTTTTGGAAATAAAAAAAAGTCATATGGGGCTAAATCAGGTCAGGAAAATCAAAAACACGTTAAAATGAGCGAGAAACTCACGCTAACGAATTTACGTGTAGGACGATGCGTTAGTGTAGTGGAGAATCTATCATTTCCTTTCCACAGTTCTGATCTTAACCGGCATATATGGTGAATGCACACTTCTTAAACTGATACTAAATTTTTCACTCGGGCAATGGTTTAATAATGTAAGTTGATGAACACGTTCAATGCAGTGCCGCGATGTGCGAGACGGAAGATCGATCTTCCGAGTATTATCTTTTACATCTTCTCTTTCTTCCTAAAATTTTTTCACACATTTCGAAATAATTGCTGGTAATTTATACTTCTTTTTACCAGTCTATGCACTTCTTTTAACATTCTTCAACCACTTCAGTTTCTTTCGTCCGAGTTTTATGAGAAATTGTGCATTAATGCAATAAAAGACGTTTTTCAAAAATGCATAAAGACCGAGAGAAACATGGACATACAAAAGATATTGCTATTAGGAAACGGTTTATCATAGGTTCGCAAAATTTAATTTGTTTATAAGCAAAACTATAAACTGCATTCCTCTCCTCGCGGTCTGATCCTCAAGCGAGGAATGCAGTTTATAGTTTTACTGAGAGAGTAAAATAATCATTCTACAAACTTTTCGAACAGAGTATGTAGTTAGCACCGATTCATAAATTCGGATTATTCAGTTATATACGGCACGGATATGATTTTAGGATATTTACATTATTTTATTCTTAAAATTCGTTATTACTTCGTCCGGTAAATTTCAATTCTTAATTGAATTTTAGGAACCTTTCGCAACATTTCAGTAGAAATTATCGTATCAAAAACTTGAATAGGACAGGAAAAATGCGACTTATCTTCCCCCGTAACCGAGGATCAAGTTGCATTTCCACGCTTAATTTTTAAGAATTGATCAAAAATTTTAGTTGATGTTTGGCATATTTCTTGTTGTTCTTTGATGTTTGGTCCATTTTTCTTGTATTATTCTTGTAAAGCATGAAGATGGAAAAATGATGTTCTTGTTAAATCAACTCGTGTCTGTGGAAAACAGAACGTTTTCAAATTGCGGATCTTGCAACATTGAACGATTAGCGACTTCGTATACCTACATACAAATACTAAGAATCGAACTTGTATTCTTAACAACTATTCATCTATGTAACAACTCTTCATTCATATATCAAAGTATGTAATAATAAAACTAACTCTTTAATAGCGAATGAAGGAGTTGCAATGATCTTCATAATAATTTATAATTTAAAGAACTTCAAATTCAAAATGATCTAAAAACCATTGCAATAATTGCAATATGCTGTTTTCTGCAGAAAATTTACCGCATGTAATATTCACGTTCTGAATAACTATGACTCTACTTTGTTGAAATGGCTAGCTTTATCAATCAACTTCCAAAATCTTTTTTAAAACTAGCAGACTTTGAGACCATAATCATGAGGGTGTAAAAAATTACATATAAGAGGTAAACTTCTTGAGTCTATTTTCCAAAAAATTTGATTTAATCTGACAAAATGATACAAAAATGAAAATTTACTTACATTCATCAAAAATATTGTTATATCAATTTTGTATATCCTCCTTTACAATTGTTGTCATTCTTTTGATAAAGATTTAAATTTAACTTTTTTGTCTTATTTTTCTTTTACAATACATTCTTTTGTAATTTTAATTCTTTCCTAATACATTTTTCAAGTCACTAATGTGTTTAAATTGTCGACTATTTTTATAAACTGCTCTTGCAAGCGCGTCCCAACAATTTTCGATTATGTTAAGATCGGAAGATCTTGTTTCCTCGAGTTTTTTCTTCAAGAAGATTATTTCTTCACTTCGAGTGTGCAATGCGGACTGCGGAATTATTTTATTCCCGTCTATACAAATTGTACTTTTGCCATCCATTTTACAACTTTTTCACTTGTTCGTAAATTATAATAATATCTTCACCAATATTAGCTATTAAAATTAAAAAACTTTTGACCCATCAAATGTTTTTCTGGAAATTTTAAACACTGCTTCTTATAAACATCTTATAAACATCTTTTATAAGCTTCTTATAAACATCTTTTAATTGAGATTTACTCTTTATTTTCTAATGTTTTAAATAGTTGTAGCTTTGTAAAACTCGACGATACTTATATATAATACTTTTTATTTTAGGTTTTTCGGCAATCTTCTTAGCAGTTTTTTTTTTTTTTTGAATTCCTAGCTACTTTTAAAATTGAGGCAAAGTGCAGTACTTATAGTTCACAATTAAAAATTATATTTACATATATTTGTAAAACTAGTGTGACTATGTGTATTCGACAAATCGTGTTTCTAAGTAATATTATCGAAATCTATAACTGTCATATCTTTTCATCCGGAAGTGTATGTATTTTTGTACTTAGGTGGAAATATAGGAAAGCAAAGAGTCGTTTTTAAAATGTTATTGAGAATAAATTTTCTGATACACTTCTGATACACTAGCCATGAAACATAAATCCATGTAATATTTCCAGTTACCTCGAAAACTTCGAAAACAATTCTCAACAATCAGGTAACAAATTCTTAATATTTCTGAAACTTCTGAGAAACCTTCTTGCTGAAATGAAGATTACGACGAAACAATCAAAGCACGAAACAATCAACAAAAACACGTGCTTAATAAGACGTTTGGCAAATGTATGTATTTTCCAAAGAACATCAATAATAGCTAGAAAAATACTTAAATCGGCGAAAAAGAAAAGTTGATTATACTTCCTGTTTTCATGAATTCAGTGTTGGAGAACTCAAATGTCAATTAGTGATTTTTTACTGAAAGCGTCTTAGCTATAGGAAACATATATTTCTTATCAAAATTTTCAGTCCATGGAATTGAAATTTAATTGTAATATTAATAATATCATAATGATAGTATAATGACTAAGCTATTCCATCGATAGACAATTTTAACAACAAAAGGATATTTGCTGAGATTTTATAAGCTCTTTTGTAAGATTTCATTTATACGTACTTTTAATTGTTGCACTTTTTATTTCCTGTTCAGATCATTCTTTTACAATTTTCGATAATGCAGGCCCTCAACTTATCCATCTTAATTAGAACAAAGAATATAAAACCTGTCAGACTGAACTACCAAAATGTGACGATATACCATCGTATATGAAATAAATATAATGTCGTTCTGTATGCAGTATGACACATCGAAATTCGTTCAACAAGCATAAAGGAACGCAGAATTGAAGATAATTAGAAGAAATTCGACGATTTGGTAAAAGAGAGGTTATATTGTTTTTCAAAATATTTGCTCACACATTGACAACCCTGATTAAAATTTTATTTTTATATTACGATGCGAAGGTTTCAATAGTTATGATTTGAAAAACTATTATAATACAGTAAATATTTTTTAAAAAATTCGATTCTTTCACAAATTTTGGAGCATCCAGCGATAATAATATTTTTTTAAAATATCGTTGTTTCCAACGATGAAGAGGAATCGTATTTTCCAAGTATATTTGTTGAATTCGTTGTTGAATTTGTCGTTAAATTCTTCGGAGATTCTTCTCACAAATTATGTGACGCAATATCACGTTTAAAATATTAACATTACGTAATGCGACATAGAATGTTCAAGAGTGATTATTTATTTCTCCATATGCTAATACATTCCTGATAAAACTTGACACGGACTGTTCTCTAAAACATTGATCCAAGCGTAGAAAACATCATCTATTTGAATCTTATAATTAAATGCCTTCTAAATGTCGTATAAATCACACTTTAGTATATGTCATATTATAGTTTTTCAACGTCTCATCTATTGGACAAAGTATTTAGCGAATATTTATATATTTTCGCACCATTATTGTAGCATTGTAGTTATTATAATCCATAACCGTATGTTTGGTTATAACAGATGGTCTGTTTGCTGATCTGTTTGCGTGAACGAGAAAAATATGAACGTGATGCGATAAATCACAACGTAGGGTGAGAACAATGAAAACAATCAACTCGTAGAGTTGATGAGAGTCGTAAGAAAGCTATTAAAAAGAGTCGATTGTGTTGTTTAAAAGAGTTAATTGTGTCGTTTAAAGAATTTATTTGAGTCGTTAATCTGTGTTATTTGTCTTGTGTAATTATCTGTTATTGTTATTTAATAAACATCATTTATATTATATCTCTACATTATTAACACTTAATTTGAACACTCGTATCAAAATTTCTAACCAAACGAAACCAACATAAAATCCTATTCCCACGCTGCGAAACTAGACGCATCATCTACAAAAGATCAAGCCATCATCATTCACGTAATAGACGACCCAAGCCTGCAAAACTACGACCTTATAATAGGGAAACTAATTGGTCTCAAAGCAATAAAGTATATCTCTAAAATCTCGAACAATCGTATCTGTGCTTATCTAGACACGAAAGAAACAGTGACGCACCTAACCAACTTGCAGAAAACAATAATCATCAACAACAAAACATTAAACTTAAGATCAATGTTAACTCTGGTCCAAAGAATAATTTTATCAAACGTCTCCCTGGTCATGCCTAACACAGAATTTGAAAAAAATCTTTGAAAGAAATAACATCAAATTATGCTCCAGAATAACAACTCTGAAAGCAGTAATGACCGAACCGGAATGCGCCCACATCCTCAGTTTCAGAAGACGGACATATATAGATCTTGACGACATTGGAAAAATCCCATCTTAATAACCTTTGAAAACACATTCTACCGAATTTTCATCGACAACCTATTGTGCTTTCGATATAAACAAGAAGGTCACTTAGTGAAAGATTGCAAAACCAAAATCCAAACACAATAACCGATCTGACAAATTCAAACATAACTCAATAATCTCCACATCAACACAATCCTCCAAACTGCTAGCAAAAAGGACACCCAGTATTACCGAGACAAACATCGATAAACACAACCTAATAACTGATGAATTACCTACAGACAACTACCAAACACATCCAGTACCAAAAGACCACTGTCACAAACATCAGCCGACGACAAACCCGAGTACGTAAGCTTAAATGACATAGATTTCATGCTTCTACTAACCAATCCACATAACAAAAAATTGCCAAACTAACACCACCACGCTCCCAATCTCCAGTATTCCAGCAAAAGGAATAAAGATTTTAAATGATAAAAATCCGACACACAACCTAATTATTCTCAGTTCAAAAGCCTTCTCCAAGACTTTCAAATTAGTTCACCTATTAGAAATTGCTAGAAACTACACCGATAACATTTCGACCTTTATAAAAACACTGGAAAAATCTACCTCTACCGAAACGAGAGAAATATAAAAAACAGAATCCACCGACTCTGTAAAAAGCTTGCTAAGTCGATCAACCAGCTGTTCATAATATCGAATTCTCATAAGAGACAAACTGCAACAAATTCCAAATCCAAAATTCAATCCAAATTTCAAATATGAAAGCAATAATACAATGGAACATAAACGGTTATTATACTCACTGTGAACAAATTTAGCTCTAACATCTGCCTTTAAGAAACTAACTTCAAAAAAAATCACCAGCCTACGTTAAAACACTTCAATACTTACGTCAAAAATGGGGCAAACAAAAATCACGCCATAGGAGGAATTGAAATTACAGGCAAATATGACTCCACCGAAATTAAATTCAAACTTAGAAGCCGTCGCAGTATCCATTTCATTCCAAAAAATCCACATTTGCAGTGTCTACGTTCCAAATAGTTTACCCCTTGATTTGCAAGATCTTGAAGAACTGATAGCCTAATTTCTAACTCCACTGATCCTGTTCGGAGATTTTAATAGCTACCACGCTCTCTGGAGAACGACCAGAACAGACAGTAGAAGCAAGATAATTGAAAACTAGACAACCAGGAATTAATCTTGCTAAACACAGGTTCCCCAATGCACTTCAGTGCTAGAGATGATAAGACAAGTGCAATAGATCTAATCTTTTCGAGTTCACAGCTAGCTTAATTCTTAGAATGAGAAACTCTAAAAGATCTATACGATAGCGACCATTTCCCCATAAAAATCACCTACGGAGACACCACAGCGCAAACTTACCGCCGACCAAAATGGAATATAAGAAAATCAAACTGGCCAGTATATAAATAAAATATAACGCTACTCACCGAAAAAGAAATAGAACCTGAATTTGATTCAGCCCAGATTAACAAAACAATAAACGAATTTCAACAAACCATAACATCAGCTACACACAAAGCCTTTGGAATTCCCAGACTGCAAAAATCAGGAAAAGACCTGTCCCGTGGTGGAGCGAAGAATGCAAAATTGCCATGCAAAAGAGTCCTCACGTATTCAACAGAGCAAAAAAACATTCCACAGAAATGCGCCAATTTCGAAGAATAATTAAAGAAAATAAAAAATAATCATGGAGGAACTACATATCATTGATAAATCCTCAAACAATATCTGTAGTATGAAAAAAAAATTAAACGCATAAATAGATCCCAATCTCCTACAAATATTCAATTCTTGGAAACTGATGATGGCAGGGTTGTAAATCGAGTTCACGACATTGCTAATACACTAGCCAAAAAATTCCAAGAAAATTCAAACAACAAAAACAACAACTCATTGCTAAACTCACCTTTGACAATCAAGGAAATAAATTCCATCTTTACATCAACAAAAAACTCCACCGCTGGACCAGATAATATCTCCAACTCGCTACAAAAAATGCTCCCAAAAACCGGAATAAATTACCTGTTAAAGATCTTCAACTTTATATGGATCCATAAAGTCTTTCAAAAACTGACAGAAAGCAATACTAATTCCAATTCCTAAGCTAAACAAAAGCAAACAAAAACCAAACAGTTATCGTCCAATAGCATTAACTAACACCATGTGTAAACTACTGGAAAAAATCGTAAACCGAAGGCTTCAATGGTACCTTAAAAAAACTTCCCAAAAAACCAATACGGTTTCTGACGCATCGTTCTACCACGTTCTATTGATATCGTGGAACCTAACATCTGCGACGCCTTCCTCAAGAATACGTAGCTGCCGTATGCCTCGACATTGAAAAATACCATCGATACAATCTGGAGATCCAAAATTGCAAGTTCCCTCCTAGAGTTAAAAGTGAATGGTAATATTCTTCATAATCAATTTCCTATCAAATAGATCCAATCAAGTCAGAGTAAATGGAGTTGCGTCACACTTAATTACAATCAAGAACGGAGTTCCACAGGGATCAGTAATGAACACCACACTATTTGTAATAGGAATTAACGACATCATCTTCAACCTCAAGTCACGAATAAAATGTACACTCCATAAACGAATACTTACAAACAGCCATCAATATTTTACAGGACTGGTCAAAAATAACTTGCTTACAATTTTCCCCCCCCCCAAAACCCAAGGCATCTTATTCATTAGGAAAAACAAACTTCCACTTAAACTACATCTGAGTGATTTTTAAATAAAATTCACAGACACCATCAAAATATTAGACCTTATTTTTGACAAAAAACTATCCTGGACTCCATATCTAAAATCCTTAAAATCCTTAAAAGATTCCTGCAAAAAGACTTAACATCATAAAAATTCTTTCCAATAACAACTGGGGAGCCAACAAAGACACCCGTTTAGAAACATGCAGAGCGTTAATTAGATCTAAACTATATTACGGCTCTATTGTTTATAACTCACAATCAGCCAAAACACTAGAAAAATAATAGAACCAATCCCTCACACAGTTGTAAGACTAGCCACAAGTGCATACCGTATATGTCCTATAAATAGTCTACTATTCGAAGCGAAGGAAATGGCCTTGAAACCCCCAAATACGCAATAAAAATTTCATCCATTCCAAATAACATCCAGTCCTTCCTACAATATCTTCTTTAATAGATACAAAGTACTCTACAGCAATAAACCCAAAATCCCCTTTCTTTTTCATATCAGACTACCAAAATCCTCTAAACTATATTAAAATACACCCCACCATCGAACGCAAACCAACTCAAATCCCTCCATGGACAACAGAAACATTCCCAACACCAGTTTTGCCGAACCCCCCCAAAAAATCCTCAATCCAACTGACTACAGGGCCCGATTCCTAGTTTTAAACAACATTTACGTTCACCACAGCAAGATTTACACTGACGAGTTAAAAACTTCCGAGTCGGATACGCCATCATTACAGAAAAAGTAAAAACAAAAACACAGAACCTCCCCTCTTCATCATCCATCTTCACAGACGAAACTTATGCTATTCTTGAAGCCTTAAAATATGCACACTCAAATAACAAAGCCTAAGTTGTCATTTATACTGACTCCATGAATGTTAGAAAATCCTTAACGAAAACATATGACCAACTAATAACCACCATTCAAGAACTAAACCACAACCAACCTAACACAACAGCTACAGTCATCTGGATTCCAGCTCATCAAGGGATAGAAGGAAATGAGAAGGCCGACGCAACAGCGAAAGAAACCACAATTCTCTCACCCACTAACAAACTCAACCAACTTCCAATCCCCTGTGAAGACCAGATAATCCACTGAAAAAAAAAGTAATAAAAAATGAATGGAACAACACATGGATCACAACTAAAAGCATTCAACTACACAAAAGTATCCGAAACTTCTACCAACAAATATCAAATTTTAGCAACAGAAAAGAAGGAATAAATATCACACGCCTAAGAATTGGTTATACCAAACTGATACGAACACAAAATCTAAAAATCAACACTATCCAGCTGCAGCCATTGCAATAATCACTCGTTAACATCGCCCACATTCTCCACGAAATGCCATACCACAGAAGCCCAAAGGCAGAGACACGGAATTAACTCAAACATAAATCTGACCTCGCAAAATGACATATAGTTTTAAAATACCTCAAAAAAACACGAACTATTACCCATACACCTAAAACCATCGTCGTCGCTGTCGATGCGACGTAAAGCAAAAAGGAAGAAGAAGAAAAAAAGAAGAAGACAATGATTATATGTTTTTCTGGAAATCTGAAACTTATGTAATTAGAAAGTTACGATAATACTTATTATAATTTTCTACCAGAACGCATCATTTGCGCTCCATGTTTCCTTTTTCTCCGTATGAGTAGAATACAATACAGCAAGAAGAAGATTGATTTCGAAAATCACGCTCAAAGTCAATTTTACGGTAACTTTTTAAAACAAATTTCCATTCTATCTATCTAAAAATGTAGTATCCAAATGTAATTGCCACGTCAAACATTTTTTACGGTAACTTTTTAAAACAAATTTCCATCTATCTAAAAATGTAGCATCCAAATGTGATTGCCACGTCAAACATTTTTTAACATTCTGATACATACTCTTGAACACATTATGACCGACTTCATAATGCATTCGAAGTGCTTGATATATGTATGTATAATAATGGCGTTGATATGTGCATTCCCAGATATAACATTATAAATTCAGAAATTATTGATATTGGTAAAGTTTATCCTGAAATATATGAAATATAATTTTATAAATATTTCAGGAACTAAGGCTGAGCGGCGGTAGATATACAAGAAAAAGTTCAGAATGATGACCTTAAAAACATATATCAAGATCATTGAAATCGGTACAAAAAGTTACTTTCTTTCAAAACCTTTAAATATTAAAGAAATTCTAATAATCTCAATTTGGATATATTGTATCTTTTCACTTTGAAAGAGACCAGAAAACTTGAAAGAAATGACTTCTCTTAAAATTCTGGACCACTTTACCGACTTCAATTCAACTCGACAGAATGTTTCATTTACAAAATCTCGACGGATATCACATGTTAACAACATTATTTTTAAGAATTCAAAGTTTTTTGCTAATTACACTTACTTATTATTGACGATTTGAATTACCAATTGAATACTCTAATTATAATATAATATAATAAAAAAAGAATATAATATAATATAAAAAAAAAATTGTCAAAAGAAGAGCTTAAGTTTGTAATTATAATTTACAGTAAATTGCAATCTTTTCTCTTAGAGATTAACATTGAAGACACACTATACTAACTAACGCAACATATCATTGAAGAAGTACACAAACTAAAAATAAATTCCAAAGATATCAAATTTATTATTACATCAACTCAAACAAGTATATTTCGATAGATTTTCAAAATTCTAATGTACAAAAAATTAAGATCCAGCCAAAGAGCTATTATTTCATAAGAATTTTCAAACTTTAAAAAAAAAATTAAAACAAGGAGAAAATGATTTTCGGAAAAAGATTCTTGTATCTAACAATCATAATATGCGTGAAAACTTATTTGATAAAAACCCAACACTCCTTTCCAGTAAGAGATTAAATTATTCTAACCAAAATAATTGTAAAAATTGGACACACCAAACTTACATGTACAATAATAAAGAGTATGTACCTAAAAAAATGCGATTATTTTAATTCTATTTTAGAAATAACTTTTAAATTGCAAGAACGTCTTATATAATAGATTTAGGATTTCCTATAATAGATTTAGGAAGTTTCTCCAACGAGATCCATCTAACTCTCATTAATGAAATATTTTACGAGAATTTCCTCCAATTTCTCAAAGACGTAAATATATATTCTAAGTTATAACATTGTAATTAAGTCTTTTCTTTTATTTAAACACTATGTTAATTAGTAATTATACTGTAATATTTTTACTATGTATAATATTACACATCGTTCTAACTTTATTATTGATTATACTATTTAATGATAATGTTATTATAGTTTGAGTAATGTATATATTTTATATTCTCTAATAATTTATATTTATTTGATGCAATGTAAAGTAAATAAATAAATAATAATATAAGTGGAAATTTAGTGCAATGTTTTTAACAATTTTTGCAATATTTGGTCAATAACATGAATTGCTATAAATTCGGGGAATTTCCTATAATTTTAATTATTAAAATTATGTGTATGAAAGACGTTAGGCTTCTTGTCCACATAAAATAATTCATTATTTTACTTTTAGATAAGGACATCCGTTTTTTATGCTGGCAAGAAGTCCTAACATTTATCACGCTCCATCTCGCGATAATTTATTGTTTTCTTTCCCGGCCCCTATGTTTGGTGTCATCTAAAAACGGTGATTGGCTTGCATTCGCCTATTTTCACTTTCCTATAAAACAGGCTCATCGTCAGCGGGGAAATCAATGCGTCGTTACATATAATCACTGCGTCGTCAGTGCGTTAGTTGCAATACTCAACAGTCAGTGCGTCAGTGCGTATCACTGACAATGAGTATGTAAATACAACCATTGAATGCGTATCACATCAATGCGTTATCATTACAATTCGGGTTATAGTTTAACAGTTATAGTTATAGTTTGTTATACCGTCACATTCGGGTTATTAGTCTTCTACTATATTGCCATATCTCGGCTATTACTGCTATTTCTCCTTACTGTTAGTGTAACCGCTAATACATGAATAGTCGTTAGAAATTAGTTAGATGATCGATATAATTCCGTATGACGTCTAGTACACGCGAATTTATCACTCATAAAAAATACAATTCACTCAACGCGATCTCCAGTCTTATATCGGAATTGTAACATTATCTCATAATACTTATCTCATCACACAGTCGCTATCCGTCTTACCAGCGCGTGAATCGGAGTCATTGCTTGACACCATCGTACCATAACAACATATATTAATAAAGAGTGATTCTTAAATGCATGTTCATACTTTCCATGATGAATCTACACAATAAAATGAGAAAAAGACATACGAATTTATATTCTACGTTTTCAAGTTGTAGATGATTGAAGAAACTGTGAAATGTGTGTTTCAGTACCTGCTACTACACACCGTAATAAGCCGAAACTTTATTTAATATTTACAAAAAATATCTATCGATATGAGTTAAACAAGATTCAACTTTCTCCATTAAACTTTATTTCTTATGTAGTCTAAAATATATTGTGTATTTAATTGAGATGAACAATGCACGATTTATAAAAATAGATTAAGAATAGATTTTTTTATTTTAGATATGACTTGGTATTTTCCAGCAAATATGGAATTCAGTGTCAAGTCATGCAGTAATAGTACGTTGAAGTGGATACATTGAACACTTTCTTGAATTATTTATAACTTGAAAACTAAACTATGTAGGACATAGGTTCATAAATAGATATTTTTTACGTCTTTCAAAAATCACCATATAAATACAAATAAATATAATGTTCCATTTTAAAAAAATTATCTTAAAATCGGTGTTATTACTTTACGGACTATTGCAATATCTGTATCAAATAATGTTTCTTTTTATACCAAACAATTTTTATAACAGCATTTTTAAGATAACATGAACTTCTTGATATTTTCTAAGTATTCCATTGTTCTTATTTAAATTTAACATCCTGTATATAAATGAATTCAATGTATTGCACAGAAAGATTTTTATTAATACTTAATTTTTTATTAATACTTAATATTTTATTAATACTTCAGGTAAACTTGATATCTGAAATAAAAAATCGCCTTTAATAAAAAAACAACATCATTTGTACAGATATTGAAAAAATATACAACAGTCTAGAGACCACATATTATCAAAATTTAAAAGATATAATCTTGCTAGAAATATTTGTATTTATTATATTAATATTTATCGAAAATTTTCTTAAAATAAGACGAATCAGAATTGATAATTGCCCGTATGCAGTTATCACACATAATAGAAAACGGACTCTCCTAAGAATGTTATGCTTTCCTTGCTTTTGCAATCAATGATATTTTCTCTGTAGTAATACCCTTTGTGAAAATTTATCGATAATATTACTATAGTATATAAAAGAATGAACTTTATAACTATTCAAATTATACCACAAAATACTCTCAATAAATTACAGAATCTGATCAAAGATCTCTGATCTTATGTTTTCTCAAAGTAAGATAGAAATAATAACTTTCAATAGATTCTGACATTTCAATTATTTAAATAAAAAACTAAAACAAGCAAAATCTATCAAAATTCTTATCTAATCAAACATCACTTGCATTCTAAACCAAAGGAATACGTCATATTTTTGAATTTTTAAAAAATGTTAATATTATTGAATTTTTATTCGATAAAATAAATGGGCGGTGACATTTTTATATATGATGAAAAGAATGCGCGGGATGGAAAAGATTAGAATTCAAAAAATTTTCAAATTTACCTCGTGTAAAAATATTTTACTCCTTAAAACCAATATGTTTTTTAACTGTAAAGATTTTTTAAAATAAAAATGAAACTATTTCAAAAAAATTTAGTAAAAATTATTAAATTTTTTTGAAATGGTTTCATTTAGAAGATAATTCTTCGTAACAATAATTACATATAAAAAAATATATCTTCATTATCTTATTTATTTCAAACAATTTTATTTTATTTATGATGGTTTATAAATTATACACGTACCTGCGTTGCACACCGCACATCTACGTACATACAAGTCAACTTGAGGCCCTTAATAATTAATTTCACATCGCATTTGATGTTCACATCGTTACTAAATCGTTAAGATTCACGCGTTGTTCCCTATCGAATATCGGAATGTTTTCCTCAATCGATTGAACCGCCAACGTCGACAGCGTATTGGTATTGGAATTTTAATCGGTTTTCCAATGCTCGGGAAATAGCACCATAGGCATTTTGATTAAAATTCGAATTGTGGTTTAAGTTCACATTTGAATTTCGATTTACGTGAATCTTCATACTTTTGTTTACTTATGTATACTTAGTGTAAATTCTACCGATGGCAAATATACTTAATTTAAAACGATATTACAAACATACCCATTACACTTGTTGCATATAATAGCGTCAATTATAACATTAAAACTTCGACTGCTTGGAGTTCATCAGATATGTTTGATCTCTTGTTAGTTAAGAATTTCTTTGTTCGTCAGTGGTAATCGCATAATATAGATAAAAGAGATAATTCTTTGATATTTAGCGTGCCAAATACAATCCACAATTTTTTAATTTATTCAATCATTTTAATCATATACAACTAGTACATATTGATGCGCTAACAAAAGCATTGACTAACATTTTTGTAAACTCATAACTCATGAAAAAGAAAAAATTTTAAGAGTCACTGATCCTATCAAGGATCACGTGGAATGTAACAAATTTTGTTTGCACGTTTGTCTTCTTTCCAATTTGGTTAAGATTAACCAATCTGTAATCACTTATAGTCTTATTCGCTATAGTCTTATTAACTCTTTGCTTAAACTTAACATGCTTCTCTAGTATAAAAAAATTGGGAGATATTTCAAAATGAACATGAAACAATAAAAAAAAGGAAGCATTTGATTTTTTTTTTAATTAAACAAGAACATCAGAAAAGTAAACAAGTCAAAGAAAGTTGTTCGGTTATGCAAATAAGATGCAAACTCTATTATCGTGATTGAGTAGCAAGTGACATATTGGTGAGGGTGAACAGAATTATATCAAATTGGACGAGAGTGTCACACACTGACTGTTCAGTAGGGTGCATGGTCACCCAAGAATGCCAAAACACACTGACAGCGATGGGGCATGGACAGGATTGTCAGCAGTTTGTCCAGCAGTTCTTGTGAGATTCTCTGCTACTCTTGTTCCAAGGCACCTTTTAGCTAAAGAAGTGTTGTGGGAAGCATTGGACGATTTGCCAGACGTCTTCTCAGTACATCCCAAGCATGTTCAATGGGAGTCAGGTCTGGAGAACGTGAATTCGTGAAGATCAATCTATGCGTTCGATTCCTGCCTGCTGAAGCATGTTTTTTACGAGAAGCACACGGGGCCTTGCATTATTGTCCATGAAAAGAAAATTGTTTTCAACTGCTCCAACATAGGGTGCAGGATCTCATCTCGATATCTGACAGCAGTTAGCGATCCGTTTCTGATGACGTGGAAATCGGTACGACAACCAATGCCAGCCTACACCATGATTCCACCATTACCGAAGGAGTCCCTTTCTCGTAGAGTTTCCCATGTTCTTTGTTCACGCCAGATCAAGACACGATAATCAGACTACAGATTGAACCGTGGTTCATCAGAGAAGAAGACAGTTGACTACTCATCACGGGTCCAATGACAATACTCATCAGCCCACCTTCTACGGGTTCTACGGTGTTCAACAGATAACGGAATGCATACCATGGTCGCCGAGCATGCAGTCCAACACAATGGAGCTGATTTCGTATAGTCTGGCTGCATATCTGTCGTTTAATGGCAGCAAGAAATTGTTCCCACAGCTCTGTTGCATTGCTGCGCCAATTCGTTCTTGCCAATAAGGTCAAGTAGCGGTCATCTCTTGCTATTATGACAGATGGGTGACCTTACCCTTGTCTTCTTTGTATTGTGCGAGTCTCTTGAAAGCAATTCCACAGTTTGCTAATTATGCTTTGAAATGTTCCAAGTGCTGTTGTCACTATCGTCTGTGTTTGACCAGCTTCAAGATGTCCTATGATTCTCCAGGCTTCGGGTAAATCGTGTTGCAGGAGCATTGCAAGGACTGGAAAATTGCAGGATGCATTTTCAAGATTAGGGAACGTGTAGATACTTCAGTACTTCAGTACTTTCAGCCACTTGTATAGTGCATTTTTACCAATAAAATAAAAATTGGTTTTGCATCTTATTTACATAATCGAACAATTTTCTTTGGCTTGTCGTTTGCTTTTCTGATGTTCTTGTTTAATAAAAAAAAATCAAATCCGTTTTTTTATCGCTTCATATTCATTTTGAAATATGTCCTAATTTTTGTGAGCAGTATATTTTCTTTTTATCTTTAAGTATTTAGTGATTTTAACAATAAGTATTTAATTTTAACAACAGTATTTAAATATTTTCTAACCATAATAAATATGTCAATATGCAAATAATTAGTAATTAATTATTGTATAATAATTTTTATGTTATAATAAAAAATATACTAATATATTGTCGTTCAAAAGTCACAAACAAGTAGGTACTATATTTGTTTCAAAAACAGAAAAAATTTAATGGTACTTCATACAACAAGGAATCTGTTTAGTGTTAATACACAGTGGATACAGAAAATATTTGTACACCTGACGAAAAATTGTCGGTACTTACTGGAAATGAATTTAAATAGTGTACGAATACTTTCTGTATCCACTGTAAATACTTCACAGATTTCTTTGAGTTCAAATTTTACAAAAGAATTTTAAAAAACTATACTATCTTATCAAGTTTTATAAAGTATATTATGTTCTTAATTTTTCTATTTTCTTTTTTTTTCTGCAGTTAATCGATTTCATAAACGAGCGGCTCAAATACTGAATCTTATCAAAACAAAAAAGTGTCTTAAGACTTTTGAGTGGCAGTATATACGTATTTATAATATTAAATTATCGTATTAATTTCTTTTATTTAGTTATTATATCATCTCGAACAAAAAATTTCAACAGGTTTAATAAATAACAAGCAAGTTTGTTAAGAATAATGAATGATTATTTCATTCTAAATTATTTCATTTCATAAGGTCATTATTGTTAAACAATATTACTTATCTAAATTTCTGAAATCCGGTCAAACGAAAACGTAAGATTTACTGAAAAATTTGAAAATTAAGGTAATTTTCTAAAATATTTGTATGAAAAAGATGCGATAATGATGTCGAATCGTACTTATTGCATTCTTTCTCTAAAGCATAAACAATGACAGAGAAAGTCACTTTCTCATCTATACTCATAAGAAATTCTACATTAGAGAGAGAAAGCATTTTTGTTATCTATAACATATTTTCCATCCTATCATTTCTTTCTATGTATTCATCGTACATTTATGTAGAAGCTGTATTTTAGCATACAATTCTCTAATTTATGAAATTGCGACGATAAAGTTAAAAATCTTTTCTTTCGTACATTTTCTCGACATTGCGCTTTTTTTTTTTTTTTTTTTTTATATATATTTCAATATACTAATTACTAGAAGAATTTCATCTTATATTTTATATTTAAAATTTAAAAATGTTGAAATTTTGCCATAATAAATACTTGAAAAACCACTCTATTGGTGCGTATCTGCGAAATATATCTTTTAATCTTTGTTAGCTAAAAGGGATTTGAAAGAATATGAAAGAAGGCAATCAATTGCGACAGCAGTCAATAAGCTATATTCAAAAATGATATCATAGCATTTAGTTATTTATTTCACGTTTTCATTCATTATCATTGCATTAGCTACCTACATTTTTATTCTTATTTCTAATAAAGAACGTTTTAAAGCATTAAATAAATTATCATTGTAAAAAAGTTAAATTGGATACATTACAGTTATGTATATTTCTTCATTTTAAAATTCTTTGGTACCGTTTAAAGTAAATATCAGGGAAGAATGGGAAATATTCTCAAGAAACAGATGAGGTAATAAGATATATACAAAACACAGCAGATGCTCTGAAACTGAAACTTTAATTTTTTTACCTGATGAACATTTCATCTAAGTGTTTATAAGAAAAAAATATTAATTAAATCACAGAGGAAATAAATATTATTTCTTATTACATTATGCATTGATAATTCCCATTTTTCTCTTGTACTAGTAAAAATTCTTGAAGAATTAAGGGAAACATCATACATATTAAAGTGTAGTTATACATACTATTACCATAATTCTTTTTACATTTTTATTTTCGTTTCTTTTACAAAGTAATGAAAATAAAGTTAGCAAAAGTCAGTATAAAAAGTTTTAAACACAAGTTTCTTTCTGTAAAACTGATTATTAATTTACAAAAATATTTTTTTAGAATATAATAATAAGTATCAAACAGATAAACAAAAAATTGATAAAAAAATTTTATTCTGAAAAAAGAAAAATCATCTGTAGCTTTGAATAAAATATTTCGTTTGTGAGTTGACAATGTAATTTGCGATTTCACATAACACTTGATGATTGAAAAATTTGAAAAGTTAATGAATGTAAACATATTTCGTTTGTGATTTGACAATGTAATTTGCGATTTCACATAACACTTGACGATTGAAAAATTTGAAAAGTTAATGAATGTAAACATATATAGGAAAGGTAAGCAAAATTGTTTCAGAGAACAATAATTCTTCATTAAGTGTTTACTGTGAGGTATTGTAAGTTGATTTTTCTTTGAAGTAGAATTTTTATCTCAATAAACAGGTAGGCAAAACCTTGTTTATTAAAGTTTAAATCAATATATTTATATCAATAATATTTCTTGTTACATCCAAAAAATATTTGGAGGTAATAAGAAACATGACTTTTTTTATCCTCATTCTTATAAACGAAAAATAAATTGAAAACTCTTTAATTAAATTTTTAAACTCCTTACAAACTGAAGTAAAAAGTTTTTAACAAAGTATGTTACCAAAATTAGGAAAAATTTTATATATTAAAAATTGCAAACATTTAATCAGTAAAATTCATACAGGTTTTGGTAGATGTTCGAATAAAAATATACTTGTAAAAAATATAAATGATGCCAATGAATTTTTCATAGCATAGTTAGTAATGTTAAGTGTCTTGAAATTCTTTTAGATTTTTAGATTTATAAATAAAGCATAAGAAAAAATCTTATTACCCTTGTTTCTTATTATCCCCTATTCTATTTGGTAAGCGTTCAATTTTTTTAATATTTTCATGGCTCTTCGTAAATGAAAATAAAAAATAACAGACAAATAAGTTTTACAAGCTATTTTTATTATTAATTTTAAGGAATGACTCTACCGACTACAATATTTTTCTGTTATAAATTTTCTTGCTAGGTCAAGATTTTAATCTGAATAATCTTATTGTAAGAACTTGCTATCATTAGTTTGTAGATATCTGGCTTTAGTATATTTTTGCTAAATAGATGTATCTATTAGAAATACAAATGCATTCTCTCCGAAATTTAAGATAACATTATTGAACATAAGTAAATTCAACTACTATCTATTTAATATTTTCTGGTTAATCGAAAGCTTGTAGATAGATAGATGTGTATATAGCAATAAAGTGAGTCTGTAGAATTCATTTAAACATTTCATTGTCAGAATTACCGTTAAATTAGAAGATGTGTATTTGATGAATTTCGATTTCGATTTTGATGATTTGGATATTGTATTTCGATTTTATTGTATATCGAATTTGCAAATGTGTTCGATATTCCCTTTCACATATTACAAAATTTAAAACGTATCCTATAAGCACCGAATTCTTATTGCTATGTCGAATGTGCTCTCTGCTTGTAATAAATCAGTTTAAACGACCTTGCTTCTAATTGCTAATTTAAAAGTATTATCATAGCTGATAATTAACACCACTACGCTATCAGGAAGTGTAGAGATCTATCTGATTTCTCGATTTGATTCTCATCTCTTTATCAACAATTCCTCTTTTCGATTTCAATCAATATTAGGACTCGGGTCTCTGTTATTAACACACTTCTATTGGGCAATCTCTACCCGACAGAAACGTTGAAGAAAATTGAATTCCACATCGTGGTTTGTCCTGAATAAATGAAACTTATGCGATCGATAACACATATACATAGGTATCTCTGTAGGTAGACTGAATTTGTCGACTTAATTTTTTACAAGATTATTTTCATCAAAATTAAATTAAATTAAATTAAGGATTAAAAAAATGAAAATACTTGACTTTAAAAATTTCGTGCAGTAATTTATATCGAATAACTAAACCTTATTGTTTAATAATTTTAATTGATAGATTTCCTTTTATTCTTCATCGTATTTTAATTTTTAATTAAAGTTTCTTTAAATAAAAAATAAATTCATTCATTTCCTATTGGTAAAAATCAGCAATTCATGAACATCTGTTTAATGGTCGCATTGAAATCAACGACAACAATTCAATGATACTAAATTTGACCAACAACAATTCAACGATACTAGATTTGATCGATAACAACATTAATCGACAACAGTTTCTTCCGATGGCACCGACAGATAATAACATTAGCCTATTGCATTTCTGTTTCCAATATTTCGACTCATCAGACTGTTCGCTGTGTTTGCCTATATTGCTTGCAATTAGAGTGTATCCAGCTAAGTTATTGGCCAAAAAGTAATTGCGTATTTTTTTAACAGATGGACATATATATCTATCTACCCATCTATGATGGATATTTTATATATATATATATATTTCATTTTAAATTCATTGTGTGCATTGTTCACGCTTATTTTAGAAGAAGAAATGCACGATCTCGTTAACAATTATTTGTTTGGCGTTGATTTCAAAATAGAAAATCAAAAAGAAACATTTTCGTTATATATTGCTACTACTACTTTCGAAAAGGAAAAAAAGGCTGCGCAAGGTCATAAAAAATTATCTGATGTGTCTGATGAAAAAGTCTTTGAATTTGTCGAAAAAATTACGACAGTGTCAGAATGTTGTTAAATTTCGCTGCTCATATCGAATCATTCTTGCAATTGTTTTTGTCAAAAAAGATAAAAAATTTTTTGAACGCGGATAAAGTTGTTTGAAAGGTGGCAAAAGATCAATCGAATAAAATGGACAATGTTATAAAATTTTTGTTTTGCATGAAAAATTCGCCTTTCATTTGCACATTTGCAACGCATTCTGGCTAACCTAATATAACTAAACTTATGAGAATTGTGCGATTGTTGTTAAAAAGATGTCTTCTCTATCTACAGAGAACAGTGAATCTGTTATTTCACAGCTAATATTATTAATAAAAAATAACGTAAAAATTTATATTAACGGTTATATTTATAACAAAAGTAGAAATCGAAATGATTTATGAGCAAAGTGGAAAAACGGGTAACAGTTATGAATATGCGGCTACAGTTAATACGGTGTACTTGAATAACAAATTATTATTGTTTGAAAACTCAATCCATTGAAGCACAGTCATGCCTCTGAGACTTTTAATTATGATGTATTGAAAAAAAATTAATGAATTGGCAATAAACAACAATGAAAAGCCATGCGTCATTATTATAAATATAACTACAGTGAATATAACTACGAAGAAATGCATCTGAATACATCTAATAGAGAATACACATTTAACTACTGAACAAATGCAATATGTAGTACGTGAAAAAATAATTCTACAAACCCTCAAAGTATGTCAGAAATATTTACCTGAAGAATTATCTAAGGTTTTGAATGGAGAATTTGGAAAATTATAAAAGAAGGAAGTAATAGTGTATTACACTATTTACAATGAAAGGAAATTTAAAAAATTTACATAAAAACAAATGCTGGTTAATGGAGGGCATATTTAAAAAACTTCCTATTTTCATAAAATAATACTTTCTATAGTTGAAAAGAAGGTGTTTCATTAAATCCTAAGTTTATTTTGAAGTTGCTGAGATGAACGCGAGAAAGACAGTGTTTCTTAATATGAAACTGAAAGGCTACTTTCTCATTTTTGCCAATTTATATCGTATAATGCAGAAGAATAGGTTCGTACGACAATATGGAATCGATGAAATACTTAGTTCTTGTAATTAGGCATTTTCTGTATCTAACGTTTTTAAAATCATCAAAAATTCCAACTGAAGTGAAATTTCTACTTCCGTTTCAGTATAACAATGTTGTATAGTTTGATAAGTATTATGTGTATAAATGGCATGATACAAGAAAAAGACATAATGATCAAATTTTTCGTTCACTATTTCCACTAAAAATGTAGTCGGTAGATGGTATCAATATATTCCAATTACCAAGAACAAAATATAGAGTAAAATCGTGGCGTCGACGATGATAATGCTTGTAAGGTAGGTTCCGGTATATTCTCTCTTATAAGTAGGGCTCTCTTATAAGAAGAGCAAGCAGAGGGTGAAATTACTTTGGAAAAACTTGCAATCGAAGAACCAGTAAAAAAAAAAAGGTTCAGTAAAGATAAATTGAAAAAGGAACTAGAGAATTGTAATAAATCGCCAAGAATATAATACAATCAATTTTTTACATTATTACCTTATAATAAATTCAACGTACTAAGTACTCTCGTTGCAATGACTTATGTTCGAAATTCTGCATTTTACTTATTCTTTTTTCAATTTCTGGAAAGTAATATGTATTTAATATTTCATATGTTTTGTATTTTGTACAATATATTGTATTTATTTGTATATTTTATACTCAACATATGTTAATACACATAAACACAACAATATATTTTCTATTCAACTATATTTAATTTATCTATTTAATTATATTTAATTTATCTACTTAACTATATTTATTTCTTCACTACCAAATCATTATAGAAAAAAATAAGAAATCAATGAGATTAACTGTAATTATTGTCGGTTAGTATTGTCGTCGGAAAAAGATATTGTCAATGAAATTGTCGGTTAATGTTGTTATCAGTTGTTAACAGTGTCGATAATTTCAATGTGACCTATGCTTTAATATGCTTCAAAGATTGTAATATTTAAGCCAACAATAATATTTGTTTTATAAGCAGATAAATCATATCAAGAAGAATTAAAAACTTAAATTCTGTTATATTCTTAAATTTCTTCTTTTCAAATTCTTCTTTTTCTTCCCTATTCTTCCAGAAAAGTTTCCAAAATATTATTTGCTTAACGAATGGTTCTATAACATACATTAAAACAATAAAAAAAATTAGGCTTGAACATGAACAAGTTCAGTTTATCTACAGAAAATGAATACTTCAGTTAATACTTGACATTTTGACATTTTCTTCATCTATTTAAATCAACAGATCACAACATTATGATATATCGCTTACTTATGATGCAAGGATTTCAAAGCAATAGTTTTATTAATCTTACTTAACATTTAGCACTTAATATTCATTAGTTGTTTCCAAAAAAAAAAAAAAAAAAAAATTGAATAACTTGACGCGTTCAAAGAAGAATTTACCACAAAAGCAGCGGAAACGAATAAGAGATGAAAAATGATGAGCAAGAAGCTTCTCATGTTTCTCCTTCAATGTTTGTTATCTATCTACGGATAATTTGCTTTCATTTTATTTTCTAGATTTATACAAGATATATATTAAAAAAGTTTCTAGAAAAGACGACTCATACGCTTTCTTAAAAAATAATTACGTTTTATATTAAATGATTTTCAATTTTTATTGACAAAGACAATTTTGAATTTTCATTTTTATTTTAATGAAATTTGTTTAATCAAGAAAGAAATACTTATGCAAGAATTCGTTCGTACTTGATTCTAGCAAACAGACTTTAAAATCTTAAGGAAGATCATTTCTTTTCGTCTTAGATCATTAAAAATCCATTTAATTATTCAGTTGATATTTTAATTATTAATCCATTTATCTTATATAGAATTATCCTTTATTTTCCAAACGAATATAAATTTTATACAAAATATATTGATATTTAAAATTGTACAAATAATATTTTAAAATAATAAATATGACATTCGTTTAAAAAACTCGAGTTTAGTCGACTTTGATTATATATATTATACATTTTCACTACGAATTGTGCCGTTCGTTTTCCCAGAAATTCTGAAACCTGAGTTTCCCTTACAGCAGTCTCGATAACGTATATTATCATTTATCGGCAGTGTCACAGTCATATTCATGCTCTTCTCTTCGAATCGTTGAAGCATAATTCTTCGATATATCTAGTCACGAGGCTATCGAACTATTGAAAATCATCGACGCCGATTCGATATCGTTTTGTGGTCTATCTATATATACTTGATCGTGACCGAAAAAATTACCATTACCAAAAATACATTTCTTAAAAAAATTTTCGCAAATTCTTGAAGAAGAATAGGAAAACGCAATAAACTATTTTTTTTTTTATCTTAAATATCTTAAATTTTCTCTAGCATTTACATTAGCAGATACGTTTTTGCATCAGGCAAAAAATTGATTATTTATTTATGCACAAAATTTAATATTTTTTATTTGAAATGAAAATACCAAACGAAAGGAATAAATAATTACTCCAAGTAAAGTAACAAAGATACCTATTTTGAAATAAGAATGGATGCAATATATTATTTAAGAAATAAATTATTTTTAAATGATAACTTCAAATAATAACGTAAAATAAAAAATAATAGCCTTTTTGTATGGATATAGTGAGCATATTAATTATTACTATATATTTCCGTTTTAAATATGATTTAAAATTTGAAATAGATGTAAAAGAACTTTCAGCTTTAATTTATATTTTCAATACATTATAAATACCATGCATTGTTAATTTATTAAAATCTATAATAAATCAATATTAAAAAATATCTAACCGTCCAAAATTTAATCAATGCTGTTTCTAATCATTCGTTTCAATTTTTTAATACAACTTCCCTTTATTCATTCTCTTTAGTCATTATGTTTATTTTGTATATCGTCCATATTTATATCGTTACTACATAGCATTTTGGAAAACAATTATTGTAATTAATCTGTCTTTGAAGCAAGATAAATTTTCCTGGACATTAGCGTTCATATATTTATTATTCAATTATACATTAGCAGTGAATAAAATGTAGGAAAAGAGGGGACAAAATAAGAAACGAAGTAAGAGGGATTTGTTGTTTGTTTCGTATTGTTATATTTCTATGTCAGAAGAAATACTCGAACTATACATCGTACGATCATACATTCGTACATATTTATTGGACATATCTTTGATTTTCATTAGAAATATTTTTCTTTTATATATTTTAAATACTAGCAAATAAATAACAGTTAGAAAATTTCTTAAGATTACCTAAATACTTTACTTACCTAAATATGAACATTATTTATAAACAAATAAAAATATAATCATTCATTTAATTTCGATGTAACATTTGGGATATGATGGTGATTATTAAGTAAACATCTGGTTTTTAAATGAATCGATTCAAATATATAAAAAAAAGACAAAGAAACGAAGTTGGTTTGGAGAATTAACAAGAAAAATTGTTGAAATATACGAAAAATAAATGTTCTTATATATAAGTTTGTCCGTTGGGAGAAAAACCGTCACTTTAGCCAGAATAGCCCAACGATTAGTGCCACTGAGCGAAAAACCAGGATCGCAGTACCAATCAGTCAAATAACTTTTTTTCATAAAAGTAAATGAAAACATGATAAGATAATTTCTCGCTCAGATACTGGATTAATAATTATACTGTTCAATAATTATACTGTTCAATGCAGTAATAATTATACTGTTCAAAATTTTCACTATCTTTGTATTCTTTTTGGAATAAAACTGCTAATATTGTTCTTACGCAACGATCGCACTGATATCGAACACTATTTGGAAGCAATCGTACTTAGAAAACCTGACCGCATCTTAGAACAAGATTTTTGGAAAATTGGACAAGTGATATTTTGCAATCGTAGCAGGATATTATTTCTACCACCAGCAACGATAGGGAATATAAATATAAGAACCAACGCGAAGCGATTAATTTTTGTTTCCTTGATCGCTTGATTTTGGTTCTTTATATTTGGTGTTTCTTAAGTTTTTTTCAATCTTCATGACTCTAGTCAAGAATATCTTATTAAAAATCTAGTTTTTAATTTTTGTCTGCGAACTTGAATCGGAATTGTTATTGATCTCGTGCGAAGTGTCCACAAAATTCTCAACTCTACTGAAGACTTCGGCATAAGTATTTTTCCCGCTCAGTTTTGTAAATTTATTTTAATATATTTCAATAAACAGATAACATTATTCAATAAACAGTTAACATTATGTGTAATCAACATAAAATTAGAAAGCATTTTCTTTTTAGGGTCCCTATCTTGTGTACATGTGCGTACGCAAAAATAAAAGTATAAAATACAGTAGTGATAGTAATATAAATAATGATTTTATTAATTTCGAAATGAATTAAAAAATTTTTAATGATATTTCGAATTATTAAAAATTTTGTAGCTAAAATTTGCTTAATTTCGTGAATTTATTTAAACATTAGATAATTATTGAATAAGCAATCGATGATTCTTTTCATTATTAAGCTAAACATCGTTTGACAAAATATTCAATTTTAGGAAAAAGTAGTGAACAGTAAATTGCTTTCCTTTGTACGTTGTTTCCACATATACGGCGCACGTCCAGTACAGATTTGAATGTCCGCTTACTAGCTACACAGAAAGCTAGATTTCTATCTTTGAAATCGTGATTTTCATCTTTTGTTTCGGCTGTCCAAGTCGAGCGTTATTTATTTTCCTGGAGCGATGAATTGTCAAAGTATTTCCTTCTACAGTCGAGGCCAATTACACATGTATTCGTCCAGCTTATAGACGGGTAATTTTTTGCGTGGCTTTACAGCTTTCATTCTTTAAGTTTTTTCCCCAAGATTCTCAGTAATAACTGTTTGAACCAATCGAATTATTACGTATTACTAGGTATTAAATTAAATTTAATCGGCTTTCAACCCTCGAGTAATTCAGTTTGAAGTCGTAGTTAAGTTCTAAATCATAATCCTTGATAATAGGACTTCCATTAAGTTTATGACAGAATAAACGTTGCAATGCTGCTCTCAGAAATAATTGCGATCTATGGGATAATTTACAATTTAAAACGTCTTATTTATCTAATCTTTGAGACAACGAAATACATATATAATATAAAATAAAATATTAGAATAGAGGAGACTGTAACATAATACTGATCAAAGTTAATCCTCTCATGATATATTTAAACGAGCACTTTATTTAAATGAGCAAATAAATATTATAATTGTGTGTAATATATTACATTATTTACTCAATTCTTTTAGATGTTTTGAGGAATTAAATACTTTAATGTTCAAGAAGTTAAAAATTATTTTTTAAAGCTGATATTTCGTTGCTCCTTGTGTAAATGATTTTTTCCTATTATATATATCATTTTTAATCTATTAAATGTAATAAAAAGTTTTAATTTTATAATGCCTTTTTGTGTATAATACACCACCATAATCTGAAATATTTTTGAACATTTGTCATATAGTAGTGCTGTTCAGTAGTTACACCTGATAATTTTTTTTTTAACATTTTTGGTTTTATCCTTTAAAATAAACTGTGCAAAAGATTTTTTTAATTCCTGAAAGAATGTAGGCCGAGTTTTAAGGTTCTGAACTTTTCGATTTTTTCGACTTTTTGAAAAATGTCTTCAAAATGATATCAAAATTTTGTTCAAATAAAATTGAAAGAGTATTCCATTTCCTATAATTTTAATATATACAATTTTTCCCATATCCTAAGTCATTTTTTAAATAATAGCTAACTATGCATTTAGGTACATAGTACGCTGATATTTTGTTCGTAGATGAGGGTTCAAACAAGGATAAATTTATGTATAAATTATAAATATGTTCATTTAGTTATTGTTTCATCTTTTTTTGTAGAAGTCTCTTTTTCTAAAATTCCAAAATAGCATACGTTGAATGTATAGATCAAGAAAATATTAATCACTTTATCTGTTATATATTATTGTTGCAATGAAGAGCATAACGTATAATGATGAAAATTGATCGATACTGTTTAAATACTGTTATAACTTCGTGAAAGAAAATCATATAACAATCTATTCAATCTTAATTTACTGTAAATCGTGAATTTCTTTGATTGACCTAAGTTTTCCTTCAAAAATGTTTTTATTTATGATGTAGCAAATGAGAAAGTAAGATTACTTTTATTTTTGTAAATTCAAATATTTTTTAAAACATAAAAAAATTTTTTTTTATGTCTTGATCCATAATGGTCTTGAAGACTAAAATTTTTTCTTTGCAACGAACCCTTAAACGTTGCTGTACGATTTTTTTTTTTTTTTTGGGTCATTTTATTCAACTTTGAACATTAGGGTTAGATGACGAAATGTTAGGATTTCTTGAATTTTTGTCGTCTATCCCTGTTCAAATAAACTGCAAAAAAAAAAAAAAATTGTACAACTTTACGAAAGCTTTAAGGAATCGCTGTAGAGGGAAAACTTCAATCTTCAAAATCATGACAAAATAAAATTTTTATTTGAATCTTTTTAAAGGAAAGAACATTTTTCTATTATCTATATGATATTAAAATTAAAAGAAAAAAACAAATTCAGGACGATCAAAATGGAAGCTTTATATTTTAAAATACGATCAAACAGATATGATCTTTTTTACGAAATTATAGCAGTTTAAAAAATTTTTCATTTAAATTAATTGCGCCGCAAATCTGACACTAGAAAAACAGTTTGTATCAGAATACTCATAGTAAAATTTTTTTAGGGAAGCCAAAATGAAAAATCACATATTTTGCTTTTTTTATATTCTACATGGAAATACTCAATGAAATATTTATATTACTTATATTACGTGTTTTGCTTATCACTAGAAGATATTCTAATTTTAATTTCATAAAATGTATAAAAAACAATGTATACTACTCCTTTCTATCTTTCAATAGATTTTATAGAATCAAGATTGAAATATCTTTTAAACTTAATTTTTCGATATAAATAGGTCAATACTCTTTTTTGTAGAAAATAAAAAGCTGCATCGATTGATATATAAAAAGATATAGAGTTCTATTTAAAAAAACGAACTTTATATGACCTTTATGTATCTATCCACAAAAAATTAATAGCAATATGTCTTCCTTGACACCATTCAATTCCTATATAAAAATTTTTCATTAAGAATAATATTCATATAATCAAGGTGTCAAAATTATGTGAAACATTCTGTATACTCATTGTTATTATTGTTATACACGTTAAATATGCCACTAATTATTTTAATAAAATATTATTAAAATTCTTATTAGTGAAAAAAGTCATCCGCATTATGTAATAGCGCGCGAACAATTCGTAGATTATGTGTTAACAATTGATCAGTATTGGATAATTTTTCATTTCCTACAAATCACAATCTTTCTTACATTTACAAAATATCAATTCTCATAAACAATTTCCTTCTTTTTATTTAAATTCTATTTATATTATAAATAGATTTTCGAAGGTGTAATTTTTACAAATTCTAAGACAAAACAATTTAAGCTGATTGAGTTATGATTATCCCTTATTGTTTAAATATCATTCAATTTAAATTTGGATTTAAATATAAATATTTATGCCTTACGATGACAATAAATTCAATAAATGAACCGTTCCAAATCGATTGAGACCAAATCGATTAACTCCACTTTTTGAATTATTTTAAATTTAAGTGTCAAATCACTTGATTGAGTCCTAACATTTTATATTCATAATAAATTTCCCTAATAATAAAAATTAATACCATTAAATGACAAAATTTCTTTGGTCATCGAATAATAAATAATTTATTTCAGAAGCCATTCTGACTAATCTAATAATCAAGCCATCCTCCAATATAAATCGTTGCAATAATGCAGCAGCAAGTGCTATAATGATAACGGTAAATTGTTTAGTGCTGTAGCATCAGAAATAAAGTAAAATAAATTAGTCAGTTGCAGTCTAACTGTCATAGAATCAAGTATTTGTGAATTATAGCAAGTACGAGCTGAACAGGCTTATGGCTGCAAATCGAATGGCAGCATCCAAAGAAATTTTTGTATTTTCTTTTGACTTAGAAAAAGCTTTAGCCTTTCCTAAACTTTCTAAACTTTCCTAAACTACATCGGTAGTTTATTATAAACAATATTTATATGTTTATAATTTCGGTTGCCATAATTTTAATAAAAATTTAAGCCACATGTTTGTTTGGCCAGAAACGGAAGGATCTCGTGGGTCTCAAAAAATTTCATCATGCCCAATAAAATATATAAAGATTTATGCTAAAAATTTTAAACAAAAAAAATAATAACATATTCAAATTCACGTATTAGATAAAATAGAAATATCCAAACTGTCTTAGGTTTATTGAAATTGATTCAAAGTTCAGAAATAAGAGCTGAGTTAATTAAAATGAAATTTTGGTAAGTGGACATAGTTATTTGCAGATTTTGCCATTATCGAGTCACATGCGAAAAAAATTCGAAACATTTTTTCACCAGATGATTGGTACAATATAATCAACACCAATAAAAAGAAAGCATCTAATGTAATTTAAATGACTCATCAGGATTTTTTCTCGACAAAACCTTTAGAAATTTCTATCATTAATAGAAAAGTAATAATTAAAAAGTTACCAGTGGATGCACTGGATAAAATTAGAAAGGCGTAATCATCCCACGTAATCATACAATTTAAATATGACTTCAACCAAGATTCAAAATTTTTATTATATTCTATAGGTAGAACTGTGACAAGAGAAGAGGAAAGATATGACGGAAATTAAAATTGTGTAAAATTCTATTAAAATTCATTCTTCCTATTAAACATGATTGCTATTGCTGATGAATCAATAACAAATAACAATATATTGTAACAGAACAGTTATTATTCATTTTTGTGAAAATTCTTTAATAAAAAATATATGATAATCTGATCTTTTTCTGTAATAAAAAAAATAATTTGAATATTATTTGATATTATTACTTTTTTTCACTTGTCAAATCGATTAACTCTTTTAGTCACGCAAAAATTGTAATATTAATAACGATTGCTCCAAGGCTATTCTATCTTATTCATTTTATATATCGTTAGATAAAAGTACATCTGCATTTATATATTTTACAATATTTATTTGAATTCACATTTTAAAGGGAACTTTTAAAAACAATGTATATTATTTCATCACATTTTTCCACTTTTTGTTTTATGAAGTTAATCGATTTGGCAAATGAGCTAATTAAATAGCGCCCACTTAATAGAAAAATGATTTGTATCTTTTCTAATTGTGAATTTAATTATTGTTTCTTATTAAACCTAGAAATGAAATGAATACATAAATGTAAATACAAAAGTGTGTATATGGAATATACATTATAAAAAACAGTGTTTTTTCTGGAGTAAACGATTCCAGCTTTGATTAAGAACAACACACTTACCTGTCTATAGAAATTGCCATTAAAGTAAAGACACTGGAACATATAGTAAGTACAGCGACGAATTGACATATCTTGCAATACAGTGTGCCAAAGGGCCAATGGCTGTTCAACATGTAGATATAATTGAACGTGACATTCAGTGTAGATACCATCGCATCTGCGATGCTCAAGTTTACTAAGAAATAGTTAGTGACTGTGCGCATCCGTTTATGCGCTAACACGATCCAAATGACTATCAGATTGCCACCAGTTGCCACGACGATCATTCCCGCAAACAACAATGTCCAAATCATTTGTCTCCACCATGGAAGTATAAATTGATTTCTCAATTGTAAATCTGTAATGTTTGTGTTATTGTAATAAGTATAATTTTCCAATAGTGATGTCATATTCCATGGGTCAGGAGTCGAATTCATGAAAACTTCGAGGGTCTGCATTTTTTTCATTAATTTAGTGATTAACAGTAAATTTTTAAATACACATATTTTTTCTTGATATTCACTTGATTTAGACCGAATAAGTACGATTTTACGCGTTTATTTAAAATTCTTATTTATTATCGGCACTTAGCTTTTTTTATTAAGAACAATACTCGTACACACATAATCACAAATCGTAATTTAAAGACATTACCACCATATTTTAATTCAATTGATGAGATTTAGGACGAACATAATTTAAATATTTGAAATCACTTGATATTTCACGAGTTACACTTGTATTAAATCACTTCTACGATTTAACATGTGCCAAACAAGAACGTATTCTTTCTATATTAATCATTATACTTAAACGTTTAATAGTTTTTGTTATTTTTTACTATCCTTCAGTTGTAGCAATTGCCAATTCCAGAGGTAGTGTACGCAGAGATAGGAATATGCTTCATTTATTCTGTATCAATACAGCTATGAAGAAATTGATAATACTTATTGCCATATTATGTAGATTTGGTCTGCGACAGAGACGAAGCTGAACAATTGGCATAGTCGACTCACCTCGACGATGCTCGCTTCCACTTTTGTTTCACGCACGACCGCCTCTAATAGGCTTCCATTCGACTAACAAGTAAGGGCTCAGCCATTGACCTACTGGATCAATTCGTATTGTTTTCGTGGGTTATCTCTATACGGTGAACAAGATTTTTTTCATCCGAATATCAGTATTTCAGATATAACGGTTCAGACTATCGAAGATGAGAATTCTTTCTACCGTTTTTTTTCTTTCTTTTATCGAATGAATACGTGTAATTTTAGTAAGAAGCTCGAAGCCCGAATTTTAATTAAGAAGCTCATTGCTTTTCCTTTGGAGCAATGTCATTCGATGAATTCTTTCTTGTGATTAATTTTTTTGCTAGATTTTTTTCTTCTCATGTGCATTTTTTTCTGTTTTCTTATCACGTTTCATCGTAATGAAAGGAGTATTTTCACTTTTTACGATTGCGAATTTCACGGCCTCTTGCTAGAAACTGTTATCTTACATTGTTAAAGAAATCTTCTCTTCTCGAATTCTGTCGACTCTTTCCTCTTCGCCTAAATAAGTATCTTGGACACTGTTGGCAAATTTTACTTTATTTCATTTATATTTCAAAATATTTAAACAAATATAAACTGAGTGAGATCTTCTATCGACGAAGCTTTCGTTTTTTTTGCCTTCATGTCTTTATATTCACTTTAGTTCTTTGGAGCAAATTCATCGTTTCTAATTTCCTTTATGTCCTTGTATCTACGTAGTTTTTATTTAATGCGAATTTAGCTTCATCACCGTTTCCTTTCACTTCGTAGCTATCAGAAAAGACTTATTTTCCGTTAAGACAGTTTTCGTTATGAAACAAGATTCGTCTCGTTTCCTGCGTAACCGCTTCGAGCACTTTCCTTAATTTTTCATCAATCTCGAGATTCATACAATTCAAATATTTTTCTCTCAGCTTAAGATAAATCTGACTTCTCAAGAATTCTCTGTCGAATCTTGACTTTTAATTCGGAAAGTGAAAGTTCTTAAACGATATTCCGTATTAATATCTTCGGATAGATCATCTGCTCGAGTTATAAACGAATCCAGAAATTGTTGTTTATCGCACAAATGGAAAAGCATCTTTGTATCGCGATAAAACTCAATCCTGTCAGAATCACATCGATCCATGAAAAATATCGCACAAAGTTATAAAATTTTTCCATGAACAACCGTTCTTATATCTAGGATCTAGTAGAAACTTATTTGAAGATATTTGCCATTTCGAACGAGAACAAGAATGCTTCTGTTTATGGTCATGCTCATTCTACCGGCGTTTCCGACGATTCTTACTTGAATCTATACATCTCAGAATCAGTACTATGCATCTATCCTTTCATTTACTTCTGTTCTGCAACATTTTATTATGTCCGTTCTTCATGGAAGAGATTCCAAATCTGCAACATAAATTAACAAATGAAATAGCAGTCTTGGTATCGTTTCAACTTTAAACAATTTTAACAAACTTGTAGTTTTCCTCTCTTATTTAACAAGTTATTACTCTTTTTTCATCTTCTAAATTATATGTTAAATCAGATTCGTTGTATACATACGCATATATTCTAGAAAATATCTGGATAATATTCTCGCATACAAAAATACATATGTATAGTAAATTTATTTATATTTAGATCGTTGATGCTTAATTTTTCTATATTTTTATAAATATATATGTATTAATTCTATTACTTAAGTTGAATCTTTAATAAATATATTTAAATTTATTAGATATATTTAATAAACATATTCTCACTAAATAGCGAGAGAAAAAGTGACGACGGATGTAATAGTCATTATCTTCGAAGACTTGCAGAAACGAAGAATTTATTAATTTTATAATAATAGTACTACTCTTTATTTCAGGGCATGTATTACAAAGAATAGAAGTGAATGAAATTGCAGAAGCAAATGAAAATATGAATTCGTATTAAAATATAAATTAGCTCTCTAACGTTATTGCTAAGTTGCTTGTATGTAAAACATCAACTTAGAAGAAAACATAAACATTGCTATATTTTTACTTTTATTGCTTTTTTGAGTGAGAATTCAATAGAGAGTGATAACTTTTTCATTTCTTACAAGATTTTTGAAAAGAATAGCGCTTAACGATATACAATTAAAGTCTTAAATCATTTTACAAATTTTTCTTTTGTAATTTATCGAACAGTGAAACACCAGTGCATGTGTGAGAAAAAATTATTTCTTTAGATAAAAATAATTATGATCACAGAAAAATTGCTAAACTCTTAAATCTAAATTTTTTTATAATGCAATACGAGTGACTCACGTAACTTATACACTTGAAAATAACTTTTAAATTATGCGTCTAATGAAAAATTGTTTAATACAAAAGTGTATGATTTTAAAGGAGGTAAAATATGGCGTATCAATTTTTTATATGTAACGAGTATTTTTGAAATTTTCAGTCATCTTTATTTTTTTTAATTGGCTCATATATTTTCTTCATCATAGATTGAAAGAATATTAACTTCCAAGTAAAAAAGTATTAAACCACATTGATCCTAAACCTAATGGTTAAAGAGATATTTTACGATAATTTGTCTCGAGGATGAAAACTGCGTCAGAGTATCGTCAGAGGATTCGATAATGTTTGTAAATGTTATTATTACCAATGTTATTATTTTACTTGCGGATGTAGAGTTGTTTACAGACGAAGCAACATTTGCCAATCATGGTATCAACAATTTGCGGAATTTACACTATTGGGTACCAAATAATCCCCACTGGATGAGAGAAGTTGATCATCAACGTCCATGGAATGTTAATGTGTGATGTGGCATAGCGGAAATCGAATAATTGATTCACACTTTATTGATGGACGATTAATGCAAAAATATGCAGACGTAATTAGTTATCTTGTCAGTTTTGTTGGAAGATGCCGTTACATATTCGTTCAATACTTTGGTATCAACACGATGGTTGTCCGGTTCATTCATGTGAAGCGTGGGAAGCATTATAGAAATTATTTAAAACCGATGGATCGTGGTGATCAATTTCTGTGGCTACCTTCGCCCGATCTGATAACTTTAGATTATTTTTTATGGAGTACGTTAACGTATAAGGTATACAGTAAAGTACCAATAATAATGGATAACATGAAACAGCGAATTTTACAAGTGTGTAGTGTAATTAGTGCACAATCAATTCAAAATGCCGTTACTTCACTGATTCCGATTATAAAATTGTATAAGTGTTAATGAACATCATTTTGATCATCACATGAGATAAGGTCACTTATGTTTATAAATTATTAGCAAATGGTCCTAATGTATCATGCAATTTTCATTCTCGAGACAAATTATTTTAAAATATCTCTTTAACCATTAGATTTAGGATCTGCCTTTTTTACTTTTTTACTTGGAATTTAATATCCTTTCAATTTATGATGAAAAATTAAATGTCCAATTGAAAAAAAATAAAGATGACCTTGAAAATTTCGAAAGCCCTCAACACACAAAAAATTGATATTTTTATCACATTTTGGCTCCCTTAAACCTATATAACTTTTATATTTGTAACAATTTTTCATTAGACGGATATTTCAAAAATTATATATGTGTACAATTACATGAATATTACATGAATCATTTTGTGTGGCAATAAAATATCAAAAAAATAGTAGTGCAGAAAATAAATCACGATCTGGCTGACGAAAAAGGTTGACTCCGTTTATAACGGAAAGGAATCCATTTATAAGTGTCTGTGTCTCTCAATGGATATTACGTCATTATCTGGAGAAAATGTAAATTCTTAAACAATAGAAATACATTGCACTTCGTTGGCATAAGTGATAGAACGGTTCGAAGAAAGCCTTTCATTAATGCAAAAAATTGAGGAAAACGAATAGATTTTGCTATAGTGTATTTGCAGAGATCATTAGATTTCTGGAAAAATGGATTCCAAACTTATTAATCATTAGATTTGGAAATATATATCCTATAATTGGAAAACTAGTATTTATCGATAAACGCTGAAAGGTACATTAATCTGTTGCGAGATGATATATTCAAGAGTGTAATTAAATTAGGCATAGAAAAAAGATATTATTTCCGACGAGACAATGATCCCAAATATATTGCCATAAAAATAAAAAAAATGGCTCTTACATGATGCACCTATAACTTATTAGACAATCTCAATTACTGGATAACAATTTGATAAAGAATTTGTAGCTTATTTTGGACTTAGAGATCGGAAAAAGAAAAATATTAAATATAAAAATAATTTAAAAATCGTATTTTTTGAAGAATGGTTAAAAATTTAATGTGATATTACAAAGAATGAATTTTAAGGCTAGCGATTGTTGAAGTCAAGGGAATGTATACAAAATATTTTCGAAGAAAAGTATTTACAAGGGAACATAACTTTTATGAACGTAAGTGTGTAAATATTTTCTTGACTGCGAAATTTTCGTTCTTTTAAATTGCTAATGTTTCTAAATGAGCATATTGTTTCTATGTACAAATGAGGTACTAGAAAATATGTGTATACTTTTTTACAAGAATGTGCTACTTCTTTACAGAAAGATATCTCCAAAAATCTGAATGTGCAAATATTTTTTCGATGTACTATATGCGTAATATAAAGATATATCTAATTATGTATGTATACAAAATTTTAATCTTTTGAACGTATTAGAGTGGATGTTTGTAATCACGCGTCTTTCACTTTTCTTGACTATTTGTATCAGGGCTATGTACAGGATTTGTTTATTCGTTATATTTATGATAGCTTAGGTAATGCATCAATTAAAGTCTATTTTTTTTTTTTTTCACTGGAAATTCGTTTTCGAGTTTTTAGCAAAGGCTTTGTACTTTCTATTGAATGCAAACCTTATAAATTATATTAGGATAATGTAATTCAGTCGAAAAGGCACATCAAAGTAATATATAACTGAAAAAAAAATAATCATCAAAAAACGAAGAATTTCATGTTACAAAATTAATCATTAACGATCGCAATTATGGTCAGCATCGAGAAAAATGAATTTTGTCCACTTTTCCATTAATGAGTAAGAAAATTGGCTGTAACGTTAACTAATGTTAATAAACATCGTTGCTTCAATTTTTTATTTTGAGAGCAAAATGGCTCTCCAAACAAAATATATTACATTTAAAGTGCTATCGAAGTAATTTATAAACCGTTGTAAAAACATACTAATGAACGTGAGATATGTGAGATTTTACTTTATCAATGCCGTAGATTGCTAACGATGATACTTGAGATGAATTGAAATCTTGTCAAGCCGCATAGCAGTTTGCATAGTACATACATAGCTGAGAGAACACGAATTGTTGCATTGTTTGCTTGGAGAATTTCACACAACTTGATGAAAGTTTACAAGCATGGTGGTACATGAATAATCACTTTAATGTATACGAAATCTAAATAGGTCGGTGAAAAAGATGACAAACATTTAAATATGACAAGAAATATATTTACAAAAATTAGAAATGATATTTTAGAATAAGAATACAATTTTAACTCGTTTGTATAATATATTTACGCGTAATATCATAGAATATTTCAAAATTTTTCGAAAAAAAGCATATGAAATGTTTCTACATTTTTGTAAATTTATATGTATAAAATATCACACATTTTGAGTATATTATTATATTATTGTATATTTTATTGTCATTCTATAATACTAGTTAAAAGTTTTAAAATATTTATTTTAGGATATATCACGTAATCTCAGCTTAAATTGAATAAAATTGAACAAAGTTATGCAGAAAGCTACAACTATCAACAATCTGAAATTGAGTAAATCAAGTTTGAAGATTTTAATTTAAAAAAAGAAAAGAGCTTTATTTCTAATGGATATATTTTATTTCTTATTTACAGTGCTTTTTAAAGACTTATTTAATAATAAGTGTAGATTATAATAATTATATAGTAAGTAGACAAATCTAAAATGAAACTATAGCTAGTTTAGTTAGCTTGTAATGTAAGACTTGTTATATAAATTAGTAAGTTTTGAAAAATTACAGTGTGTTGAATAAGTATTTAGTGATCATTTTTATTACCATTGTTTTTGATTTTTATTCAATAGCATGTACTATCGTTATATTCCCCAAGTCTTGTTACTTACAATTAGTTTTCTTTAATTATTATTTTAATATGAAAATAATTGCAACTACAACTTGCAAGAACTACGTTATGGAAATTTAAGTGAAGTCAAATATGTTACGTACGGTAAGATTAACATTATGCGTGAAAGTAGTCTGGAGAATTTTTCTTTCGAGAAAAAGTGATTTTTAAAAGTGAAGTGGATAGTGAAAAATTGTATGGTCTCTACTACAGTTTATCTGAAATTACGTCCATTTTGTTATTATATCTTGTTGCGTTATCGTTAGAAACACGTCACAAAATAATTCAGTTATCCCGTTTTAAAGTTCGATTAAGAGTCCAACGGACTAAAATACATATAAGCGCAACGAAAAGAGCCTACTAAATAATTTTAGTTCAAGAGTCTGAAAGTGGAAAGTCTTACCTTGCTCTTTGTAATAAAGTTCTGTGTAGAGTATAAGTGGAACGAGTTCTTATTTATACTCCTAACGTAACAGAACAAGGCAGCAATAGGATAGGCTAAGTAAATAAAGTTTTACTAAGATAAATTGTTAATTTTCTATCTTTTCCATTTAACTTCACGTGAAAATCTACAACCGAGGCAAGGAATTTTAAGAGGGAACTGAAGTAGATAAGACAAGACTATAAGAATCTCAAGCTACATGAAAATTATATTTATATTAATCGCATTAATAACAAGATTGTTTTAGAAAAATGCCGAAAGTGACTAACAAGACTTATCGTGAATTAAAACATGAAACCTTGTGAATCAGATGACCCGATTCTGCCAAATAGTTTAATCATGCCTGACCAACTGGTAGCTCGCGAGTCATCCGTGGCTCGTGCCTCTCTTCGAGAGCTATGGGGAATAGCTTCCTCCATACTTACTTTTTTTCGTCTTTCTCATAATTTTTTTCTCAAAAAAATGAAGGCAAAGATTCAGATAGCGAAAGCCAAAGGTTATGAAATAGTCAAGTTAATTAAAATAATAAAGTCTTAAAAATTTAGATGTGGTATCGATGTATGATGGACGAAAAATTTCTGCGGAATCTTTTATATCAGAAATAGATTTAATGCGACAGATTGCGACGAAGCGCTTTTTGTTCAATTGGTAGTCACACAGCGACTTGGCAATGTTAGAATAGCCTTGGACGGCTTTTGGAACTATCAAAAAATTAAAATTATACATTAAGAAAGTGGCAATACATTTCAGATTAACGATTCCATTTATAATTATGTTAAAAAATTATATCAAAACAAATGTCAAACATGCAATCCGTCAGGATCAACCATGACATTTCATCAAGAATGAAGATAAAATGATTGGCAAACAGTTCATTCATTGTTTAAAGACGCCCAAATTATTATAAAAGCAATGCAACTATTGACGTTGCAAAAAATAATAGATGTTACATTAGAGTTCGAACATGAAGAAACAATTTTGCATAAGTCAACGGAAAGATATTCACAATGTAATAATTCATTACAAGACATAAATTTAATACGCGACAAACATTACAACCTTATTAAACAACCTAACACGCATTTTCATATGATACAAATAAACTAGTTTTATAATTCCAGACCTTCTCTTGCATGACCAACAATTGCTTCTCATGTTATGTATCACAACAATGCAATCATTATGCCACAAACTGTTCATATACGATTAATAGGAATCAATCTTACTATATATAAATATCAGAACAATTACTATGATTTTAATTGTCATAATATGTATGTACATATATGTTATAAGTTTGAAATAAATTTTCAAGTTCCAGTCTGGAGAAATGAACAACCTACATAGCGCAAATAATGATGAATTTTCAGCAAAAATAAAGCGATTTCTTATACACACTGGCTCAATTGTCAATCTCATTAAACAACAAAGCGTTACTTTGGATTGTTGATCGAAAAATGTAACAATAGAATATTCGACAATTTATATCAAATTTTTCTAAATATGATAGGAATAGAAAGAACCGTGTTTCGGGATGATAATCCAATTAATTTTTTTATATTTTTTATATTTTTTTATCTTTCGACGGACTAGTAGGTATCTAATGTTTCCCGGTAACAGACTAAAACTATTATAGGAAACAAAAACAAAAAATATTACACACAAAACATCAACCACACAAGACACACAAGTTTTCAAATAAAAAAACTACATAAAATTTACAAGAAATCGTTTAAATTACATTAATGAGAAAGATGGAAACTACATTTTGAATATAATAAAAACATACAAAAATATTTTTCAGTTATCAGATGACGAATTGTCGAAAATTACATTGCATAGAAATCACTGATGAATTTGCCTGTAAATACGAAAAATTATAGATTGCAAATTAAAAATTATATAAAAATGAAACCACTAAACAAACTAATGAGATGCTAAATAAAAGAATTATTGAAGAGAATCATTCACCTTATAATTCTCTTTTATGGACTGTAACAAAAAAGCGTGATGCATATAGTATACAAAAATATTCCATGATGTCGATTTTAGAATTGCTGACATTTCTCAGCTTTTGATTTGATTTTAAGATTAGCATGGATGATAACATTTCTTCAACGCCACATGGATATTATCATTTTAATAGAATGCTATTTAGGTTGAAGAACGCACCCGCAATGTTTCAACGTATGATGAACGTTGCATTACGGGATTTAATACGAAAGCTTTCGTTTACTTTGATGATGTTATTGTTGATGTTTTTGACAAATCTATCAAAGACCATAATGATAATTTAAAAGCGTTTTTCCAACGCTTTGATGATACAAATTTACAACTTGAGCGAATAAATGCGAATTTTTAATCTTACAACATGTACACATACAATGCGAATTTTTAATCTTACAACGCGTAAAGATACAATAATAATGAATAAAAACATTTTACCTAATCCTGATAAATTCGATACGGCAAAATTTTTTCTGAAATCTAATAATTTTGAACAACTGCAACAATTTCTTGGCTTAGCTAACTATTATAGAAAGTTTGTTAAAGATTTTTCAAAAAAAATCGCGTCAAACATTCTTTTGAACAGAAGAATAAAGAAAAACGCAGAATTTCAATACAATTGCAAGGAAAACGAAGCGTTAGTATTAAAGTATGATTTATGTAATAATTGCATTTTAAAATTGCATAATAAATAATCAATTCTTTTTGACTATTGATGCGAGTAATAATGCATTGGACACTATATTAAAGCAGAAAAATAAGAAAAGGCGATTTATAGCCTGTTATGTACGCTTCAAGAAATTTAAATAAAGCTGAACAGCATTATTCAATAACAGAAACCGAAGGAACTTCTTGCAATCGTCAGTAAATTATTTCAGACCATATTTATTAGGAAAACCATCTGTGACAATTACGGATCATCAGCCACGAAAAAGTTGAAGAATGTGAAAAATCCATCATCGCGATTGATGTGTGGAGAATAAAACTTGGGGAATATGAATAGATTCAATATAAGAAAAGCAAATCGAATTTAAATACGGATACCTTATGCCATAACCCAAATTTCGTTAAGACGAATAGGCCAGATTGGTATAAACATTTTAAATTTGTTAAACAATCTTTGAAGAATCCCATATCAATTCATTTCGAGCAATCGGAAATGATTATATGATAGTTGAAGACGAAAATAATAAAATACTAGCAAATTTGATAATGAACTATTTAAAATACATATTATAGATATAATTGCCTAAACAAGTTATACAATTTATTTGAAGGCACAAAAATTAAAACTTGAAGACGTTTTTCAAACTATATTCAGTGATTCTTTAATTACCACAGAAATGACTAAAATACTTTGAAAATAAAGATTAAAAATTACAAATTTTACATAACTTTCATAATAGCTTGCAATTTGATCATCAAGGAATTAATAAAACTCTAAGGGAAATTTTATTACATTATTATTTTGGAAAGAAATCTATGAAAATGTTAGAGAATATATCAGTAAATATATTAAATTTTAATAAGAAAAAATAAATGGAAAGACATAAAGTTCCATTATGATTAACAGATACACATACATTTCAACGATAAAGTTGCATTAAATATTGTAAAGTCTTTTATACCAGACAAATCAGGGCATCGTTATATCTTATCAATATATGATTGTTTAACGAAATACATTTTTAAAGCCAATGCAGAATCTACTATTGATAATTTTATAAAATGTTACATTTCCCATTTTGGTATACGGAATTAAATATTAACCGATAATGGGCAGAATTTTGTGAATAAAATGATCAAAAAATTTCATACAGCGAGTTTTAAATTTTTTAATCGTTGTAAAGGAGAGACTTTAATCTTCAAGACAATAGTAGATCTGATTACGAAAGAAATATTTTGATGCTTTTATACATATTTGATTTTTCACAATTGAATTGGAAAGGAATATCCTCACTTTTCCACCCACTACATGACGTAAAATTATTTTTAAAAAAATGAGCTTCCGATTATTAAAATAGTGGCTTTACGCTTTAAAATCAGACGAAGTTATATCAGTTTAAATTATTGACAATTTTTCATTATTACTGTTATGTTTTTCATTGTAACTCATTTAAAAACTGTACCTTTCCATCCGGAGTCAAATGAAGTATCGAACGAATGTATTAACTGTTAAAGAATTTTTATAAATCAATAACAATAATACGGACTGGATAAAATTGCAATCTTTCTTTGCACGTATTGATTTTGCGCCGCTTGTGTGTGTGAATTAGTTTTCTACTGTAAACTTAATGTTTTAAGTTGTTGATACCAATCAAGGTATTACATATGAGGAATACTTTCGTATATTGGAATAGCACATTATTCGCAATAAATTACTTGTTAAAAATAAAAATGAAACAAGAGAAAATACCAAATAAAAGTATAAAGTATAGATATAGGTATAGGAAAACATACATGACAAAGTAAAGCAAACGTACAAAAATAACTTTATAGATTCACTATAGGAAGGAAATGTATGAAATCTATCATAGGAACTTCCTATTAGGAAGGAAAGGAAGGAAATGTATTCGAACCATCGAAGTGATCTCAGAACAAAATGTTAAGCTATTGAAGCTATTAAAAGGAAACAAATATTATATTACGCATGTAAATCATATAAAGTACGCTAACTTTGATTAAAATAATCACTTTCTTACAATGCTGTTGGGCAATATATTCAATAAGTGATAGTAATGAACAACTTTGAAGCCTTACCAAATTTATATTTTGAATCAATGAGACCTGAGATACGAGTATATTCTTAAGAATGAAAAATAGATACTATTTTATAATCTTAATCACTTGTTAAAATTCGAATCAAAAATTAAAAAATTTGGTTTCAATTCAACCAAAAAATATTTTAATGATGGATTGTCATTGCTTAATGCACAAATTGATAAGTTTAACTAGAAACTATACCATAAAAATTTTTTTAATGCTTTATATTGGCATACTTAGTATAGGCTAATGTATACCAACATAAAGATAAACAATCTTTTTAATTTTATGCGTCAAATAGCAAAAACGTTATTTGATATCTCAACAGAACTGGATGCATATTGTAAATAGACAAAGTTATAAAAAATAATAATTTTAAATAAGTTCGTAAAGAACAGAATTCACATTTTAAGAATATCCGTTATCGATTCGGCTAAACTTGTAAAGTGAACTTGATAAACATTCAACCGAAATTAATAAATAAATTAATAAAGATGATTTTAATAAACAATCTTTAGTAATTTATACTGAAAGTACCGTTAATAAATATGCTGAACAAGTTAGATTATTCGAAGCAATATTTAATGTATGCTCAACTTGGACAAATACATCTGGTTTCTGGGACTGATTCGCAATTATATGAAATAATAACAAATATACATAGCTAGGATGCACGGATATAACCAACTAACATCTAAATCCATTGCTGAAAATTACTTTCTTTTCCTTTAAATAAAATATATATTATAATATGGAACAACGATAGATTTTATTTTAAAGTGCGAATCTCGATATTAGAAAAAATTCAGTTCACATTTTTTCCTTACCGAGCATCGATCAACTTGAATTAGATTTAAAATAAATATAATTTATAAAAAAGTAACATTGCTACACATATTTATATGTCAATTACTTATGTTGAAATGCAAGAATGTAAAAAGATATTTCAACATCGAATTTGTAAAAGATACATATCAAAATATTTTCAAGTTAAAAATCATATTTTTGAAGCTAAAGTATCCATCTTCTAATGAAAAAGACTGAAGATTTTTGTTTGAGTTTTCAGCAATAAGTTTAAAAATATTAAAAATTAATAATTGGTGACATCAAACATGGATTGGCATATCTCCATGATCAGATTCCATGTACGAATTGCCAAGACGGTTTCCACGAGAGTTTTTCTAAAATAGAAATGTTTTTACTTTAATTCAGGGCAAATTGCTAATTACATATTTAACAGCAACAGTTTTTTGCGGAAAACGTGAAAAGAGGAGAATAAATGAAACTTTCAGTTAATATTATCAATTATTAAAGTGAATTATAGAGAGCAATGTAAAACTTGTATATATACTAGATATTAAAACTAATTTTATTTCGTACTATACAAAATAATTTACGAAATTGAGAAAAATCGGAAACAAAGCTGATCAAATATCACGATATACACGAACACTATTTCGGAGTAGCATTTTATTCTTAAATCTTAATTGGCATCGTAACCTCAACCCTAGGTGTTTATTAAAGATATATATATATATATATATATATATATATATATATATATATAAAACACATGCCTTTTGATTTTTCGTGCCTTACGAAACAGCCAACTTATGTACATATAATTTGTATTGAAATATTTTAGGAGAACGACTTGGGAGTTTTTGTTGTAAAACAACGACACGCCCATTTTTTTTATGCTGGCAAGAAGTCTTAACGTTTACCGCCTTCTATCGTGATTATGCTGCGAGTGCTTATTATTGTCGACTTCGCTTGCTGTTCTTGCTGCAAACTTGTTTTGCTTGTTTTGTCGTTACAAAAACGGTCGATCTTTCGATTAACGCCTGATTTAGCATTTTGAAGGTTATTTTAGGGCAAACTTTTTTCCCGTTGCGAGTCGCACGGGCTGCTGACTTAGTTTGCCGGTTCCTCCACCATGAAAATTAGTTCTTACTCTGTTCATTCCTGCCGTAGCGGGTTAAGCAAATAACATTCCCTATCTTTCTTTAGCTTTAACAGCTACAGTAAAGAAAACAATTTATATGTGTATATATCTAATACGAGTATGTGGCCGCGACAATTTTAACGCAGTGGAGATCGATCCAGTGGAGGGGATAGCGCTAGCAATCAGGAAAATAGGGGCAAGGGCCACTTACGGTCCGCGGGCCGCCAATTAGCCATCTCTGCTTTAGGGCAACCACACTTCGAAATGATTGGCTAACATCGGTCAACTAATTTCTATAAAACAGGCTCACAGACAGTAAGCAGGGTTCAGAATTCGATAAAGAGTACACCGTATACAAGCAAACGTGCAGTTTATTTCGCGAATCGAACCTCACGAAATCATCATGCCGCTACTAGTAGGAGAAAGTAGGGTAAAGCCGAATACGCTGGTCAAACCGGATACCATTGTTTTTTAAAAATAAGAGCTTCGATATATAATCAAACTGTGGCATGATATTCGAGTGAATTCCACGACTTTATTTTACAGGTTTCAGAAACAACCAACATTGTAGTATTTTGTACAAATAGAATTAAAAATTTCGGCTTGGAAAGTTTCAATTTGTAATTTAAGTTTGTTAAGATTCTTTTTTAGTGTTTTCACATTTAGGAATCCATTCAGATAAGTAATACAATTTGTATTCTATAATCCTTACAGAATATTTTGACCCTCTTTTCACTGTTCTATCTCATACTGAAGCATAAATATTTAATGTTTAGTAAATGAATACATTTGAGACAAAACCGGGTATTTGGCTATGGGACAGAACCAGATACCCGACTTTGTCTTTTACTATCTGTATATAGCGTCTTAATGTTTCTGTGTGATCATTTAATTTAGATTGTTATTGTCTTATACGCATTACTAAGCAGTACCGCTCGGTTCATAAAGTAATTTTCGCAATCGGAATGGAGAGTTTCCCATCGACATCGAAAGATGCAGAAGCTGTGCCATTTACATCGATGGATGTAGAGCCCGTTTTATTTCTGTCACAGAATATTGATTATGGATCAACATTTATATTTTCTCCCCAAACAATTAAACCTATCGCCCAAGCAGAGCGAATAACAAGAACGAGTAATAGGAAAAAAGGAAAAGCGACCATAATAATATCTGAAGAATATAAAAATTAGTTGAAAAACATTGTACATACTATTAAAAGAAAAAAGTTCTATAAGAAACAAGTATCAAAAGTAAGTGAATTATCTATAAGCGATGCTTGTATATTTTGTAAGCAACTTTTTATACATTCCAAAGAACAATAGCTTCAGTACATTATGTGTTATGGATGGGCATATGTAATACATACAAGTGTTGAAGAGAATAAGTATCTGAGGTTAAGTTATAAGAACCTTTGTTTTGTTAATTAAGATACATATATATATATATATATATATATATATATATATATTTATATATGTATTATATATATATATTTATATGTTAAAATAGTTCAAATTTTTTATAAATATGGTAAAAGTTCCTAAACTAGTAATTAACATGATTTTTTATAAGATAAACCATAAAATACCTTTATATTTGTTAAAAATAATTGGTTTTACTATTTTTTAACTAATAAAAGTAAAAATTTTATAACTGTATTGCATTTTATACGTCTTTTAATAAGTATCTGGTTTTACCCACCTCTATAAGACAAAACCGAGTTTTTGCATACTTCCAGAAAATTTTATTTTCCCGTGAGCTAAACAATTTTTTCCAAAAAGTTTGATCATTTTCTTATTGTATAAGGTCCAATTATTATATTGTATAAGGTTCAATTAAGAGATTTAGACATACAACATTTGAAGTACTTTACTAAAAACTATTAAAACCAGCAAATAAAATGTAGCCAAAAAGAAGACGCATACACTATTATATTATAAAATGTACAAAATCGATATGTTCCATATTAATTATTATATTTATAGTATTATTTTGGTCGATATTTGTATCGTATTATTTTATATTAATTATTGTATTGTATTACATTAATTATTATATTAGCATTTTCAAGAACAAAAACTTATTTTAAGAAGGGTAGTACTAGAAATGCTTTAGCTATCCTGCCTACCTTAAAGTTCGGTCAGGATTTCAATGGATTAAAAGTTAGTAAGATGTGTATAAGTGCGACGAAATGGATCCAATTTTACTTGAAGAAATCACTTCGATTCGAAGTCGAGATTCTGATTGTGAGTGAAAAATCTTACCTCGCTCTCTCTAATAAAATTCTGTGTAATTGTAAAATATAAGTGGAACGAGTTCTTATTTATACCCCTATAATGGCCCTTTCACATATCGATATTTGTACAGCGATATGTGTATGCTGCATACCGAAAATGTACATAGCCTTATGGAGTCTTTCACACGACGATTCTCGGGTAATTCAGTATACGATACTGGTATCGTATATCCCGAAGACCTTGGTCGCCTGCAACGCTTTACGATGTCGATAACGAGACGTTAAAACAAACAAGTCGCGTCATTGACGCCACATAGCACGCCTACACGCAAGGGAACCGAGGTTACAGATATTGGATTGAATGATACCGGTGCCTGTGCTTCCTCCTTCTCAAGAGCAATTCTCAAATCAGTCTGTTCAAGAAATGGCGCATTTTGAAAAAAAACGAGTACAACTTCGAAAAAAATATGTGTTCTAATATTGAAGATAGAACCAAGAAGAAGAATGATATTACATAAAGTAAATAAAGAATAAATTTAAAACCAAATAGATAAAATTTCAGTTTCATCTATTACAAAAAAAGCTTTCGTACAAAACCTTTCGTGTGTTCAAAACGAGAAGAAATGTTCTTAATTGAAACAGATCGATGTAAAACCAAAAGAGTTTTATTTCATTCCAAAAGAATTAAACTTAACTCGCATTTCGTTTGCAAACGATGTATCTCATACGCGTATCACGGTATTGGCCCGCACTCGCCATCATTTTTCTACAAAATAGGTTCGCCGTCAGTGGGGAAGACAGTGCGTTAACATATTCAACAGTGCGTTACATATAATATTATATATATGAGATTACATATGGTATATTCATATGTGCAATACATATAATATAGCGCGTCAGTGCGTATCACTGTCTACGAAAATACAATCACTGAGTGCGTATCACGTGAGTGCATTGTCACACAATTCGGGCTATAGTTATTATTACCGCGGTGGGTAATCGCTACCTCACTGTGAGTTATAGCTAGTAATACATCACATTACTATCACTCGTCTATTATACAATCCACTTCTCGCGACTTCTGATCATCTATCGGAATCGTATCATTCTTCTCTAATCATACTTCACACACGGTCGCTATCCGCGTCAAATACAAACGCGTGACTCGCGCTCATACTGCCATACCGTTGACCATTTTGTTCGATTATCTTTTACCATCTTTCACGCAACTTCATGATTCAAAAAGGTTCTTATTTTTTTCGACAAATAAAAAGTCCAAAAATAATTTAATGTCCTCATTGATAGTGAAATTTAGCAAACCAATTTTATATACTGCCGTAGTTTGAAGGCTTCTTCATCACACATATTACATAGATCATTTTTTATGTGTTTGCACAGTGTTTTTTCCCTTTTTGGAATTAGCAGAACAAAATATAACAAAAATATTCCTTTTTGATTTTCCATTTTGAAATCGTCGCCAAACAAACAATCGTTAACGAAATCGTGCATTTTTATTTTTCTTGAACAAGTTTGAACAATCAGCTATCAGATTATAGAATGAATTTGCGGTTTAAAATGAAGTTAATTATATTTTAAAATACACGTATATATCCATCTGTTAAAAGAAGCAGTTACTTTTTGGCCAGATCAATACATTATGATTCGTCAATGAATATTGATAAGGTGGGCCGTTCGGAAGAAACTATTTAATGTGCTATCTCTTGAAAGCGTTCGAACCGAAATCGAGTCTTGAGTATCATTTATTTAATTGAAATACGATAAACTCACACTGAAAAGTCTTGTGTAAGTATCACTAAACAAATTTAAACATGATTCAAACTACAGTATCCTTCGTTACTACTAAATATATAAATAAATATGTAACAGTAAGTAGTAGTAATAAATGTGGAAACACCTTAATAATAAAAAAAAAAATCGAGATTCGTGGATAAGTAATGAACAAGACTGGAATGATTATTTGTTGAGACAAAAGTAAGATAAGAGTTGGAATAACAAAGGAATTTGTGACTGAGTCTTAAAAAAAATACTATATGTATATATACAAAATATCTCAGGAAATGACTTCACGTAAATATCTGCTATATTTTTTGTTGTCAAACAACTGTATTTTAACTGCATATTAAACAACTTTTCAGGAGTTGCACTATATCAAAAGTTCAGTAAAGAAATTTTTTTCAAGATTACATTGTTGAGTTTCAAGGAAAACACAAGTTTTCGTCCAAGTATTATATATATTTCGTCGACTATCAATCGTTATTGAATATACAAGAATCGGCGACTGAATGGCAATGCTTCCACATTTTTACAAGTATTTATAGTTTATAGAGACAAAGGGAAAAATTATCATGATTTTGATTATCATAACTTTTGTACACTGATTAAGCAATTTAATCAATTATTTGTTAGGGCTTTGTTTGTATAATCATATGATTCACAAAGAACAAATAGTCATTCGATATCATTTTACGAAATTTCAAGGTCAATAATTTTTTAAACGATACCGCATATTTAACATGGTTACAGAGCATGAAGAAACAAATTCAGCGATTCCTATGACCATTCTATAATATTTAATCTTGAAACATTTGTTTAAAAATATTAAGTATATAATATATAATATATGTAAATATTATGTGTAACATATAGTATATAATATATAATATATATATAAATATATGTATATATAGCATGTAACATGCAATGGAGCCAGTTACAAATTCATATATAAACTTAAACATTAAATGTTATTAAACGAACGTTCAAACAAATGATTGTCTGGTTTTTGTTTAGTGCTTGTCAAAGTATCAAAGGACTTACTGTTATAAGAGTTACCAGAAAAATGTAAAGGTAAGTACTTGCTTCTAGTACCAGCATGATATTAAGTAAAATTGTTAATATCTTTAGATGCAACAATTAAATAATCTAAATAAAACGGTCAAGGGTCGTTGAATTTGTTCCTTCATGTTTTGTAAGAATATTGAAAAAAATATATGCAGTGCTATTTAAAAAACTACTGATGATTTTGAAATTTCATAAAAAAATAACATTGAAAAAAATTTCTTTTCGTCGGTCAATGAAACCGTTAAAATAATGCAATTTTATCCTGAGAAGTTTTCGATACAACAAAATGTACGGCAAATATTTGGGTGATCCCATGTAGCTGATGCCCTGTATATATTGTCGCGAGTCCACGTGACTTCGATTTCGTTTTGAAGAACCACGAAATGTCTGATGTGGGTTCGCGAATATGAATGCAATTTCACGATGCTATGGCGTGTTGTCCGTCAAATTAATATTAGATAACTGATTCAAAGCGTTCCACAACGATATGCTTAACGGATTCTCGAACAGATTTTTATTGTATGATCCCGCAATGATGGATGTGTAAAGCGAATGAAATAAAAGTACCGAAACGAGTAATAAAAAGTATAACTAAAGAATAATCATAACCGGAATATGTGATTAATAATTAACGAATGATTTGAATAATTAATGAATTATTAAAAATCGATCAAGAATGATTAAAGAATAATTAACGAACAATTCGAATAATTCGAAAATAATAACGAACGAAAAGAAAGAATCTCTTGAATAATTAAGAATGGAAGAACAATGAATTTTTCTCGCTGCATAAGAGCTTTCATAAAAGTTGGTTAACTTTTCGTTAACATTTCAAAGCATGGGCTGTGTCATTATTCTAACACTATTATTTTATTATTTTAATACAACCTGTTCAAAAGGTGCTAAAATCAAACGTCGATCGATTGATCGACGTCAACTGTTCCTGAGGGGACTCTTGAATCAGCGAGGTTGACAACAGCAGAATACTCTTGGAACAATAACACGGCGAGAGCGCCGAAAACGTTAACGTGAAAAAACGTACGCATTGTTGCCCATAATCATAAATCTAAATTTAAAATACTAAATTTCTTCATGCTGACAAGGAATCTTGAATCATCCTTATAACTATTTTGTAGGATGCAACACAATTCTTTCATATCCTCTTCTAGGATGGTGATAAAATTTATTTTAGGTGTAATCTTATTTAATTTTTGACGAGTAGATACGTTTAATCGCACTAAATACCAAAAAAATTGAAACAAATTAAGATGGCAAGTTTTACATTCAAACCAGCACACGTGTCTGTTTTTCTTTTTTCATCGAAGGATATTTTATATCCAACTTTGTTTCATAATTTTGATTGAAAATATGATAATTTTCGTTCTATTTTAATAAAATAGATAATCATAATTATATCCGTTTTATTTCAATCAAATAGATAATCAATTGTTCTTATAATAATTTTTGTTTTCTTTTAACAAGATTTTCCGTTTTTAATTTATTTGTACATCGTAGATAGCAAGTTGGCAATTCTGTAATCATTCTAATTATTTCCTATCCTGTTCTAAGACATAGAAGATATTGTCATTTACAAATATTTAATGTAATAATATAATAATAGATATGTAATACTTTTCTACAAAAATGTTCTTTTTCTTATAATAAAAACAATTCTTTAATTATTTGCTTTTCATATAAGTATTACTTAATAAAATGGACTTATTCGAAAATCGTTTCAGTAATTAATTTACCTTCCTCTAATTGTAAGTCAAAATTAGTAAATGACAGTCAGGTGGAAGAAAAAGAAAAGTCGAAAGTTGAAAGAGAGAAACAAAACTGAAGAATGGATCCGTACAGGCTTGACTGCCTATTAATTTGTAATTAACATTAATCAGGTCTATACGAAATAAGAAAAAAAAAAATGTAAAAGCAGACAGGAAATACAAAGAAAAATTGGAAAAGCTAAGAAAAAGTAAAATAGAATATTGCTAAAGGCAAACAGCTTGCCACAAATTTAAATTTTTGACAATAAAAAAAAAGATAGTTTCGGTAGAAAATTGAAGCACTTTTAGATATTTCATATATTTTTTCATACTATATTTTTTTATCCATATGTACTGTTTACTAATTTAAAATTTTCTATAAATGCATAAAAATGAGTACTTTGTAGCGGTCTACAGTCCCTCGAGTACGAGTTTCGAACACTGACTTGTATAAGCCGCAAGTGGTTGTGCGCCTAGCGTTGAAGTTTAGCGATCTTCGATGTTAAGCAAACAGAGTGCGAAACACCGATAAGATGGGTGGTGAACTGTCCAGCCTAGCGAGTTATAACAACAAGCATCTGGGGTAAGGGGTCACTGCCATCAGCAGCCCCACTGATGAGTCTAGGCAGCGACTCTGAAACGAAACGCGCACAACCTTCCTCACCTTACCCATTACCTTCACCTATCCTTACATTCTTCCTCCGTCCTCGCACCATCAACACTTCATATCACTTCAAGTGGTGACCACCGACGTGAGAATAGTGTGTTGTGTACGATCCAAAAGACTCAATGGCAAACAAAAGTGCCACACGCTCTACCGCCGCGGAACCGAGTAACGCAAAACCCACGAGAGAGCTGCGCATATTCGGACACCGTTATTTTGGCAGGAAAAACTCGACCTGTGGTTCAACCAGCTCCATATCCATTTCGAGGTGAACGAAGTCAAGTCTGATTAAGCTAAATTTAGTTTTGCGCTCGTGCGTATCGATGCCACGAACGCGGGCGAAATCACTGACCTAATCAGCGATCCACCCGAAAAGTACCGCTATGAAACGCTGAGGATGGAGATGGTCCGCCGCCTCAGCGCGACGCGCAATAACCACATGCAACGGCTATTCGAGCGGGAGGAAATTGGAGACCGGACACCGGCACAGTTTCCTAGACACATGCGGACGTTGGCAGGCGAGGCTGTGACAGAGATGAGTTTCTTAAAACCATGTGGTTGAACCGATTACCACAAGCAGTCCGGATAGTAGCGAGCGCGCTGGACGTCCCGTTGGATCAGCTGGCAGTCGCAGCAGACAGGATTCACGATACAATGCCGAAAGCAGCGACCCATGAACACCGACCGGATCCAGAAGAGTGCACTGCAAATCACGAGCACCACCCAGAGAAGGACGAACTGCGATAGGAGCTAAAAGAACCTCGAAACCAAATGACCGAGCTCGTGAGGACGTTCGTCCGAATCTCGGTACGGTAGGCATCGAGATCTCGGTTGAAAAGCCAGCAACGAGGAACCACTGCTGGTACCATTGTTACCTTCGGCAACAGATTCACAAAATGTCACCCGCCGTGCAATTTCCAGTCGGGAAATGGGGAGTTCCGACACTAGATGCGGCTAGTAGTGACGGGCCAAGGACGAGCCGCCTCTTCGTCACCGATCTCGTGACGAAGATGGAATTCTTAGTTAACACCAGGTTGAACCTGTGCGTGCATGTGTGAAAGGCTGAACCGAAAAGTTGGCATACGAAATGTTCGCGGCAAACGGGACTACCATAAGTATCTATGGCATCAGGACCCTTCGACTCGACCTCGGACTTCAACGAGCGTTCCCGTGGACTCCGACACCGCCGACTATTGGACACGACGACATCGCTCGTTTCAAACGGAAGAATCGCCGCCGGAGAGCTGGATTCAGTGAGGCCCACCGTGAGCGATTCACAATGCCACCAGCTCATCGCTAAATACCCGGACCTCACGAGACCGATGCGATCCCGCGCAAGGTAAAACACAATGTCGTCCATCATATAAATACTACGCCCGATCCGCCAATCCATTGTAGATCGTGTAGACTTGCCTCGGATATGTATAAGATCGCGCATACCGAGTTTAGAGAGTTGATGAGCCAGGGACACATCCGCTCTTCCAAGAGCCAGTGGGCCTCCGCCCTACACATGATTCCAAAGAAGGATCACGGAAGGCGACCCTGCGGCGATTATCGCGCGCTAATACCCGATCGATATCCGATACCGGGAAGAAAATATTCTCGACCATCGACTTAGTCCGCGCTTACTACTAGATACCGGTCTATTCTGGGGACATACCGAAAACCGCGATTACAACACCCTTCAGTTTGTACGAATACGCCGTAATGTCGTTCGGATTGAGCAATGCTGCACAGACCTTCCAGCGGTTCATCGATTTGAGGGGGCTCGACTTTTGTTACGCTTACCTAGACGACATTCTAGTCGCCTCCTAAGACGAGAAAGAACATCGCGAACACCTGGAACAGCTGTTCGCACGGCGTGGTACTCAATCCGACTAAGTGCGTATTCGCGCAAACCGATAATAAAATTTTTTGGGTACACGGTAGACGAAAACGGAACGAAACCGCTCGCCAAAAAGGTCAAAGCGATTTTAAATTTCCCTAAGCCGGATACCGTAAAACAACTTCGCAGATTCCTGGGTATGATGAATTTCTACCGAAGATTCATATCCAAGGCCGCAAAACTGCAAGCTCCGCTGAACCAACTTTTAAAGGGTCGAAAATTAAAACGTAACGCTCCGATCTAATGGTTCGCCGAAGCAGATATAGCATTCCAAGCGCTGAAAGACGTGCTATCGAACGCCGCGTTGTTAGCACATCCATCAAATCGTGCGAATTTCGCGATTATGGTGGATGCATCCGATTTCGAATTAGGAGCAACTCTGCAACAGCGAGAGGAAGGTGCGTAGCGACCACTAGCCTTCTTCACGAAGTCTTTGTCGTTGATATAGCGCAAGTATAGCGCATATGACAGAGAGTTGCTCGCCGTTTATTCCGCGATTAAACAGTTTCGGCACGCGGTGGAAGGACGGCCGTTTGCTGTGTATACTGACCATAAACCAATAGTATACGCATTCAAAATCGGAAAAGAGTACCCCACGACGATATCTCGATTTATTAGTCAATTCACAACCGATATCTGACACGTCAGCGGAAAGGACAACGAAGTGGCAGACGCGTTATCTAGAGTAGAAGCAGTGACCGCAGCACTAAACTACGAACGTCTAGCTCAGTCACAAAGTTCAGACGAGGAACTAAAACAACTCCTCGCCGCGTCTGGCACTTCGCTGCAACTAAAAAAAATCAAGCCCATAGGCAGTGATACCGCCGTGTACTGCGACATATCAACCGACGCACGTTTGTAACACCTGCATATCGCAGACAGTCATTTGATTCAGTGCATGATATAGCGCACCTCGGAATAAAAACGACAGTCAGACTGGTTAAACAACGTTTCGTCTGGCCGTCAATCGACCGCGATTGTAGTAAATGGGCACGAAGCTGTGTACAGTGTCAGCGAGCTAAAGTAAGCAGGCACGTAACAAGCCCTATAACGAACATTTTGCCGCCATCTATTAGGTTCGAGCAAGTGCATATCGACCTAGTGGGTCCGCTACCAAGTTCAGAAGGGAAAAGATACTGCCTCATTTGTGTAGACAGGTATACGCGTTGGTCCGATCGCCAACATCGAAGCAGAAACGGTCGCGAAAACCTTCATCGAAGGTTGGATATCTCGATTCGGCACGCCTGCTCGCGTCACTACCGACCAAGGCAGACAGTTTGAATCGAGATTATTCAATCAAATTAGCGCCATGCTTTTATTAGGGACACAACATTTGCGAACGACGGCATATCACCCAGCCGCGAACGGCATGGTGGAACGGTTCCATCATCAGTTAAAAGCCGCGATCAAGTGTTACGCCAACGATCGTTGGACTGAAATCCTCTCAACGGTTCTCCTTGGCATAAGAGCAGCGCATCGCGAAGATCTGCACGCATCCTTCGCGGAATTAGTTTACGGCCGGACAATACGTTTAACGGCCGATTTCTTCGTGGAGAGCAAAGCTAACGATGGGAACAACATGGAACCGGCCGACATGGCTAAGCAGCTGCGGGAAACGTTCAATAAAGTCCAACCTAAGGAAGGGACACGGCACGGAACGAGAAAAATCTTCCAATTTAAAGATTTAAGCACGGCATCCCACGTGTTTATACGAGTCGGTCAGGTAAAAACTCCGCTGCAAAACCCGTACGAAGGCCCGTTCCCGGATGTCTCCTGTAAAAAACGTATGTAGTCAGGGTAAGAGAAAAAGACAGACACGTGTCTATTGACCGCCTCAAACCTGCCTACATACTCGACGAAAATAATAACGACGGGTACACGCAAGAAGAGATACGACCACGCATAACGCGCGAACCCGCGATCCGAGATACGCAAACACAAGTGTATACGCAATCAGGCCGTCGAGTCAGGTTCCCAGACCGCCTTCAGGTACGCTGGTGAACACAATATAAAATTCTTTTGTAAATAATTGTAAATAATAGTATTAAGCCTAGAATAGTAACGTTTACACTGGCAAGGGAGTGATGTAGCGGCTAGCAGATGTCGGAGAAAAGACGTTTTCGAGAATTTACGATTCACGTGTCGCCTACGCTTGAAATACGCGAAGGCCAAGTTTAATTTTTACAGTGCGTAAGACCAGACGTCCGCACTTGTAGTTTTAGAAATTCGGCCCTAATATCATATCTGCGAAGCGGTGTAAATTCTAGGACTCCTAAGAACCAGATCTGCATCTGGAAAACACTTGGAGAAAGTAAGTGAGGAAGAAAACCCTACTACACCGCCATAATTCAGGGAAATCGGTCTCGGCGAAATTGCAGCCCCACTCTTAGAGAAAGAGCATCATGAACGCAAAGAGTAGGCGGTGCAATTTCGTGACAACCTAATTGGCTAAAACTCAAAAACGATTCGGCCAATTAGGGACGTCCGAGACGGGAACCGAGTTTTCGTAATAGCGAAGAAAGCAACGAGTTTACAGAAAAATTCGAACAGTCAGAAGAGACTGATAAAAACACCGTCATACGGACGAACAGATATACCCGCGACGTGAACATCGATCGTCGTTTACATGCCCACCGCGTCTTCCGAATTTAGCGCGCCCTCGTGTAACTTGGTCAAATAAACTTAGTTAACCACGAACAAGAGTCCACCACAATCTATCACCTCACACTATCCCGCAACAAACATCCCCAAAACTTTAGTAATAATAAATACAAGAAAATATCCTAATTTGTTTGTGAATAGAAATAAATTTTTCAACTCGAAAATTACACAAACATTTTTATGGATAAAAGATTTTTTTGGGCCAACTTGTTGAGAAATCACTTTACTTTGGATTTTAATAGACATTTTTTAATCGCTTTGTTATAACGTGCAAACAACGGTAAAAATTAAAAAAAATTATGGTCGAATCGATCGGTCGATACGAATGACTTCGAAAAAAATAAAATAGAGTATAATTTATCGACAAGCTTTACTTTAATAAAACAAAAAAAGCAATTATGAACTATAAATAATAGATAAAAATTTAGTTTGGATCGAAATATTTGGTCACTTTACGATTGCCTGAATGAATAGGTCGCGGTCATAATGCTGACAAATAAACCAATTGAAATAAATGAGATAGTAATAGAACGACAGCTGACTAATCAGTTCGCTATAATACATTTTTTAATTTTCACTTTTGGTCAACTGACTAGTCAGCTATGTACATCGTAACCTTCCCGCTATGTCTGTATCCTGTAATTCACTGTAACTGTAATGATATCTATAATATATATGTAGTTTTAGACACCGATCACTTTCATCACTCTTATTTTCGATTTTAACCGTCCAAAATCTCATTGTGTCATTTCGAGGAATATATCGGAGCATCAGTTGTCGGTGATTTGTTTTAGCATTTCGACAGATCTTTTTTTTTCACTTTTTCCGTTATTTGTACGTTATAACAAAGCGATTAAAAAAATTCCATCAAAATCTAACAAAGATGGAGTGATCTTTCGATAAGTCCACCTTTTTTCTTTATTAAACTATTAACGTATTACATATATTTAATTTAACTATTAACGTATTGCATATATATATTTAATAAACAGAAGTTTAACGACGATTAATAATTATTAAAAATATTTTTTATACTTATACTCACTTGTAATTACAACCGTTATATACCGTAAATATTTTCTATAATATTGGTAAAAAGTTAAAATTAAGTTATATGATGTAGTAAAAATTTTAGATGGCTTATAGATGGCTTTTAACTCGTCCGCAATAACATGAGACGTTGCGCTATGACAACATAGGACACGACGTATTGACAACATTGAAAGTGGTTGTGAGAGGTGGCCTATCTTTTATCTCATCACATGTTTCAACGTGAAATTTTTAACCTTTGAAAACTGTGCAATTATAATTCGTTATCCCATTACATCCTATAGCTAATAAACATAAGAATACAGCATAAAAATAAAAAACAAATTTTCATATTCATTCAGCATTAAAAACTAAATGTTTTGTTCGACGAAACAGTCGTGCATATATATATAATGCAGAGTACCTATACTATATAAATTAATACTTTATATACTATTTATTATATAACTAGTTAGTCCAAGCTTGGAGTAAGAAAACGGAGAAAATACCCAATATTATTACTTTAATTTCAGTAAATGAGATGCATTCTGCGTAAAACTTTTCTTTGGGTCAAAGAACTAAAATGCAACATAGTAGTAGTATTTTCTTTATTCATCCCATTGCATATTTCCGTTATATTTCATTTCGTTACACTCCTACTATTTATTTCAACGAATATATTCCTGTGATCTTATAAGACTACATATAAAATTCACTTACAACATTTATACACATCTTACTATATTACTACAGTATTATTGTAGTAAACATATACATAGATACATACGTATACATATAGTCACAATATACAATATATTCGCTGCTATTCTTAGCACTAACAATAAGATAATTTTTATTCGAATTTTAAAAGAAAAGAAAAAATTTTCGAGTTATGAAGATTTCTTATCACATTTTCACGTAAAAGAGATTTTGCAAATGCAAATTATACTATGTATGCAAATAAATGCAAATTATAGAGGTTTTGCATGCTGAATAATTTTTCGCTTTCTAAAAAGGAAAAGTCAATAAAATCACAAATGGGACAAAGAAGTATAAGAAGTATAACAAGATAAAATATCGGAGATTTTCCGCCTGAGATCCGAACATTTTTAAGGATTTTTTGTACTTTAAATGTGCACATTAACACGAATACGTGATACTCATTCGGATTGCACTACGTTCTAGAATGTTTCTAATGCATCTGATACGAATGCATAGAAAAATCGCTCCTAGAAAAACAAATCTATTGCTGTCCATTGTGTCAGTATATATACATTTGACATACGTCAGATCATTGAACGCAATACAGATATTGTACAAGTGAACATGGATGATCGGTGGTGACTGATGGGACTAATGGCAAGATAAGCAGGCTTGCTGCAAATCAACATCGGAAAACTCGGATCAGTACAGAAAATCCCCCTAGACGTCCCTGAACACCTTAAAAACAAGATTAATCCGGGAAAACTTGGATAAATAGCAGCCCTAATAAAAAAAGACAAACTCAAGTTTTGGACGTTAATTGTTTATTATATATCCATATGCATATAACATTACATATGTGTGTGTGTGTGTGTGTGTGTGTGTGTGTGTGTGTGTGTGTGTGTGTGTAATGATTGAAAATTATTGCAAAACAAATTTTAAATAATAATTTATATTACGTTTTATTATACGTTAAAAAATCTATGATTTTGTGCAAATATTTTAGTATATTGTGAATCAATTGCAATTGCAATTAATTGTGATGAATTTCGAAAAAATAATTTCCTCAATATTTTAATATTTTTTTTGCAAGAAGTGTGTACAATAATCCACATTGAATAGAAATATTATGAATGGGAATATTACCCACATTGGTAATCTTCAACAAATTGTGTAAATGTAAATTCATTTTTTATTCACTGTAAATTTTATAATTTACATTAGTACTTTTATTGCACAATTTTTGAAAAATTATATTATTATAAAAAAAATTATATTATTTATTTTCTTAAATTTTTGTAACCATCTACTGTTACTTCATTTGCTCAATTAGTTAATTTGGTGAAATTAATCTCATTAGTTTTAGTGATATGCGTGAATTAGAAAATGTCGGATATCCTTGGGTCGGGCAAGTTTCTGAATATGATAGGTATAAGTTTCTATACATTTAAGTAGCTCTGAATTTTTAAAATCTTTCAGACAGTCCGAAACTTTCCAACTCGACCGAAGTTGAATAGAAATCAATATTTTCGGTCTCGATTGAAAGAAATCGAGCAAATTTGGTCTACGATTGGCTACATGGCTGATTTTATATTCATTAATTATTAATTAGTAATCAATAGTCACGGATTACTTATATTATATAATATTATCATAGCTAAGCACTAGATATAAATTGAACTAAGTGCATTCATAGTGCATATACAAGGTCAAGTGGATAGAAGGTAATTCTTTGTGAAAAAATAAGAAAGAAATATAAAATTTTTTCGTCCAAGATAAATGAGTTTGAATATCCATTACGTACGCATGCTAAGAAAGGATTTTGAATCGTTCTCTGATCAGAAACACGCTGTGTTCGGGCGATTCTCCATAATTCTAGATATTAGAATTATGTGTATGAAAGACGTTAAACTTCTTGTCCACATAAAATAATTTATTATTCCATTAATTTACTATTCTAATTTTAGACAAGAACAACGCTTCATCCGTTTTTTATGCTGGCAAGAAGTCCTAAAGAAGTCTACCACGCCCCATCTCGAGATAATTTATTATTTTCTTTTCCGGCCCCTGACTCGCCCCTATGTTTGGTGTCCTCTACAAACGGTTGGCATGAATCATCCTATCGATGTTTAATAATTTCACCGTTTATAAAGGAATTACTTCAGGGCAATCAAACGATTCAAGGTGATTGGCTTGCATTCGCCATCACTTTCCTATAAATCCGCTCATCGTCAGCGGGGAAATCAGTGCGTCATTATATACAATCACTGCGTCGTCAGTGCGTTAGTTGCAATACTCAACAGTCAGTGCGTCAGTTCATATCACTGACAATGAGTATGTAAATGCAACCACTGAATGCGTATCACATCAATGCGTTATTATTACAATTCGGGTTATAGTTTAACATTTGCTATACCGCCACATTCGGGCTATCAGTCTTCTACTATACTGCCATATCTCGGCTATTACTACTATTTCTCCTGTTACTTAATGTCGCCGCTAATACATGAATAGCGGTTAAAAATTAGTCAGATGGTCAATTAAATTCCGTGCAATATTTGGTCCACGCGAATCTATCACTCATAAAAAATTCATTCATTCAACCCGATCTCCGGTCTTATATAGGAATCGTAACATTATCTTATAATACTTCATCACGCAATCGCTATCTGCTTCAAATAAAAACGCGCGGAGTCATATTGCTTGACACATCGTGCCATAACACGCTGATTAGAAAAATGTGTTTTATAGTCTATAGAAACGAATAGTAGCAAGTAAATTGTTGTCAAAAGCTCCAAAAATCCTCATATGCTTTGTTTGTATAACTCATTGTGTCAAAAACTTAATGAAGACTGGCTGCTCATGCGAATCACGACTGTAGACAAGATCGCAAAACATTGTTTACAAGCAAAATAAGCATTGTACCTCGCATGAAAAACCGTATCTTAGTCGTAATTATATGCGTACGCAATGGATATTTAAACTTGTTTAGCTTGAAAACTAATTGTAAGTTTCAGATGAAAAATTTTATTCTATATTTCTCTCTTATTTTTTCACAAAAAAACCATCTCCTTGATATTTTATTCGGACGTATTTAACTTATATATGTATGTACTATATATATGAACATATGTACATATATAAATTGCGAATAACATATCAGGGAGATGGTTTTTTGTGAAAAAATAAGTATAATAAAAATAATATATATATAAAATAAGTATAATAAAATATATATATATATATATATATATATGTAAATGTGTACTATCAATTTTTAATAATGTATAATTACGTATGTTTATAGTAATTATACAAGTGAGGTATAATTCGATGATTTTTGAATATATTATAGAAATCAACATTTTAAACAACTTTTTCTTATATCATTCGGCCTTATTTCTCGAGATATTTATGAAAAAACTTTTGACATTTTTATACTGATGTGAATTATGAGCTGCTTAAGTTTGAATAAGATTTATCTGCGATGATACCTGTGCGGAAAGTATGTTATATGTACAAGAAAAAGTTGTTCAAAGTGTTGATTTCTGCAACATATTAAAAACTCATCGAAATCGATGAGAAGTAGACCCTTATTTGTGTAATTTCTTATTAATCATATTAATTATAATTAATAATATAAAAATTATAATAAATAACGATTATATACTTGTGATAGACATAATATGTATAATAATTGTACTAATGATTTCAAAATACAAACTTAATGTTAGTTTGAATTGTGCCTAGCTGTAATAATATGAGTTTTAATAGTTGTTATGAAATCGTATTACGATAACATTATCAAGAATGTTCAAGCTATACGTTAGTTAAGGATCAAAATACAAATCAAGAAAAAGTATATGAGCTTGACGAAAACACAACATTTTGATATGTCAAGAAGTTACCAAGTGGGAAGTCTTATCATCCTCTAATAAAAGTTCTGTGAAATTGTAAAGTATACATTCCTAATTATATAAACGTAACAATGTCATGGACTGAATATCGGTTAGAATTATTACTCGATTTTGGTTGAGTCTTACTTAGTCCTAAGTTTCGGGCTACTCGACATTCGAATGTATCAGAACCCGCCCTAATTCGCTCGAATTTTTCTGATTCAAAATTGAGCTTTTTTTAATATTAATATTGATTCTTAGTCGCGTCCTAAACCTAACCTACATTAAATGTATATTTACATCGCGTTTCATTTATAGTATTAATATTTTATTTTATGATTTAAACGATGTTCTGAAATGTTGTTCATTGTAATTACATTATGAACAATAGTGTAAAAGCAAAATTCAAGTCAAATCTCTCCTATAATATTGGCATTTTGGAAACATGTATTTCCATATAACACGGTGCAGAAATTCTGGTAGCAGAAATTCTCTCTCTCTCTCTCTCTCTCTCTCTCTCTCTCTCTCTCTCTCTCTCTCTCTCTCTCTCTCTCTCTCTCTGACTCTCTCTCCGGTTCCCATTTAGCACGATTTTATAAACTTGATTAAAGTATGTGTAATATAGCTGCTCACTCAGCACAATTTTAGTATAATACGGGACGAATAAACTGTGTTGTAGGAAAATTAACTATTCAAAAATTTCATGTCCGAGAGTCTGTCTTATGAATGGACATACGCAATGTATAATGCGTTTTCAAGAACAAGCAATTATTGTGCTTGAAAATGCTATTGAAAAAGTTTTAAACAAAAAATATGCGAATATGTAATAAATAATATAATTAGACCCAAAGTTATCCATTTCATTTCATAAATTTCAAAACACTGAATATATTTATGCAGAGATTAAATATAGGGTAAAGGACAAGGTAACGAATACGAATTAATAACTAGTAAATCCGGTCACCATTCAAAAAAAAAAGTCCTTTTCACGACTCAATCAACTATCTTCAACTCATTGTCAGTCAACTCCGTTTCACCATTCGAGCGACTCTGTTTTTTTCAAAAAAAAAAAAAACGCCTCACGCCAATTCGCGCTTCTCCCACTACATTCATACTTTCCCTCTTTTCACGAATTTCTTCATTCGGCAAACACTACACAATATTAAAAATTATAACTTAAATCTACGATGCATTTATATCTTGACAACAAAGTTACATATATAAAATTTAATATTCAAATACGAGGTACGTAAAAGATTGTTATGATAATAATGTGATTGCAAGACTCATAATTTCAATTCAAATAATAAAATGTGTCGCTAACAAATGTATCGAAAAAATCTTTGTTGAAAATAATATTAGTACATTGTCAAAATTGTCGATTTTTAGAGCAGGCATTCAAGATCTGAATTTAATCATGTTTTCAATGACAAATTTATGTAAATCCAATTAATGCAACTAAAATCCCCAAATCTTTCATTCTTATTCATGATAGAATGCAGTACAGAATATTCTTTTCCATAGATAAAGCATTATGATTCTTGTATAAAGAAAACCTCATTGCAAAAGAGTGCCATATGAGCCAAAGAAATGTTATTAACAATTCCGATTAATTATTAAATATAATCTAAACTATAACCAAATTGAACCGTACAATGCATAAATGTATAAATGCACCTTTCAATGCATACATAAAAAATGAATAAAACAAATGGGCCAATACATCAGGCTAAAAGTACTTAAAATATCTAATTTTTAAAAGATCTATCAAAAGAGTGATAAAGACGAATTAATGGAAGATTTTATGAATATGATCATAAACTTAATTAATTGTGCGATCTCTAATCCCTCCTCTATTTTCTCAAAGATATCAAATGTTTTAAGGTGGAATAAAAAAAAGGGTTAACACAATCAAAGATTACAATCGTGTCTTTTATAAATTTCGCAAACAGCACAGTAATTGTAAAAAAATTTTAAATTAAATCACGAAGAATAAAGGAAAACAAGAAAAAATTGTAGAGAAAATATGTAAATTTCACCCTGGGATAAAATACGAGGAGTTTGTTTTAAAAGCATTGATATACTTACAGTGACAAGCAAATCTGAATACACACGTGGAATTTTAACATAAACCATATTTTATCGAGTATTTGCACGAAGGACACACACAAAAAAAAATAAAATAAAATACATATGCGATGTTTTGTTTTGGTTTTTTTACCATCGTATTGCTATTAATATTTTGACAGATACAAATTGTTTTTTTGCAATCAGCTTTGCACTGCAATTAATTTAAATGAAAAATTATCGATACGCTAAACTGTTATTACTTCGTAAAGGAGATCATATAACAATTTATTTGATCCGATTTTAAAATATAATTGTGTATTGATCATCCTAAATTCGTTTTTTTTTTTTTTTTCAAAAATTTTAACATCATGTAGCAAGTGGAAAAGTCTTCTTTTCTTAAAAAAAATTATTCACACGTTTGTAAAGACACCGAAAAATTTTATTTATGATTGAATCTAGCGTGATTTTGATTGAAGTGTCCCGTAACGATCTTTTAAAATTTGATATATGATTTTATTTTTGTCATTTTATTGAACTTTGAATATTAGAATTAAACGAAAAAAAATCCTAATATTTTGTATCTAATCCTAATGTTGAAAGTTCAATAAAATGGTCTAAAAAGTACTACATATAAAGTTTAAGAGATTATAGTAAAAAAATACCAATTTTTAAGACCATATGGCTCTAGCTATGAAAAAAATGTTTTAATGTTTTGAAAAATATTTGAATTTTTACAATTTTTGAGAATAAAAGTATTAAATTACTTTTCCAAATAATGTAAGAAAATCTGAAAAAATGAACTTCGAATAGTTAAAGTAGATTAGAAGATTTATGTTTCAAAATTTTTTTTTATTATTGTAAGAAAATTACAACAGACTCGTTTGAGTCTATCAGTAATTCAGATACATTAGGTTAAAAAGTAACATGTGTAGGGAAACATCTTTGTGCGCCCTTTTACGATAACACAATAGTTTGTTATTAAGTCATGTGATTTTGTTCTTTTTAGTCTTGGTATGTTGCTTTCAGTGTTGAGTAGTCTGTTTGCCAGATGGTTGGGGTGTTGTTGTAGTATGCTATTATGTGTTTTGGCATACTGTTTAATGTAGTCAGGAACATATTTGATATGTAGGTCTTTGTGGAGTGTTTCATTGCTGATATACCATGGTGCAGCTGCTATGTTTCTAAGTGCTTTGTTTTGAGATCTCTGTATTGTGTCAACATTAGATTTCTTGGCACACCCCCATAGTTGGATACCATAGGTCCAGATGAGTATTATAGCTACTTTGTATAGTAGTATTTTGTTGTTTAATGTTAATGGTGATTTGTAGCCAAGTAGCTAGTTCATTTTTCGTAGTTTTAGATCCACTTGTTTTCTTTTGGTCGTGATATGAGCTTTCCAAGTCATTCTCTTGTCCAGGTGCATTCCTAGGTATTTAACGTTGTTTGTGGTGGGTATATTTTCGTTATTAATTGTAATTTGCGTGTTTGCTACATGCCTGGTTGTACAGATTATGTGCGTCGATTTGCTAGCATTCATTTTTATTTTTCATTTTTGAGCCCAATTTCCTATTTCGTCAAAGCTTTTCTGTAAGAATTTTGTCGCTTCATTCGGTTCATTATGGACTGCTGCGATGGCCGTGTCATCTGCAAATGTTGCAATTTCGACGTTTTCCGTCTACGGAAGGTGATCCGTATAGAGCTGATGTAGCGTGGGTCCCAGTACGCTACTCTGAGGGACTCCAGCCCAGAAGGAAAGTACTGGAGGCGTGTGACTGCATTGTATATGTGGGTTATCGCAGCTAAGGCTTTTCTAGGTAGCTCTTGCAGTAGTTTTGCGGTAATTAAATCATATCCCGGGGTCTTCTTACTATTTAGTAATTTTATTTCTCTTGCGATTTCTGCAATCGTAAAGTGTTTGATCGTTAAGAAGACATCAGGGGGTGAATTTAGGAAATCCTCTATAATTTTCAGCTCATCTTGTGGTGTTGGTATGTCATGAGGTATACAAATATTCGTGATAAGTGTCTTACAAATATTTCAGCTTTATCACCATCCTCTTTTGCCCATGATCCGTTCTCTCTGCGACTTGCAGTATTATGCTGCACATTTTAAATGTCTTTTAAATTTTTTCGCTTTCCACAAGTAGTCTGTTTCCGGGTGTGGAGAGAAGTTTTTTATATATTGCTCAGTGTTATCATTTCTAAGTTTGTATACTGTTTCAACTGTTTAGTTAATTTGTTTAAGACTTTTGTATCATTTGGATGTCTACTGAGCTGCCATTTTCTTCTGGCCCTTCTTTTTTTTGACAATTTTTTGTCTTATATACATTGGATATTTTACCAAATCAACAGCTTTGCGGCGTAGCAATCCATGCAGCGTGTTGTAGTCGCTCAGTCGCTCTTAATTTTTCAACAGCTTGATTTATATCAATAGATGTCCTAAGCGGGGTTGGAAATTGTATGGTCGTTTAGATAGTCCCTGAATGCAACCCAGTCTGTGCTTGAATTGTGTAATGAAGGTTTTTTTTCTTTGAGTAGTTGGTAGTGTAAGTATTAATGGGGAATGATCCGAGCTCAAAATAATCGTAATTATCCTGTATATTGGTAAAGTGGGTAGCGATCCCTTTGTGATAAAAAAATCGAGTAGCTCGGGTATCTTAGCAAGGGCCAGTATGTTAGGTTACCTGAATTAATTGGTCGGTATCCATTGGCTACTATTGCTTTGAACAGTTCCCTCGCTTTCGGATTTATTATCCTCGAGCCCCAATGCGAATGCTTGGCATTATAATCACCCCCAGCTATGAACTTGCCTCCTAGGGTATTAAAAAATTCCTTGAACTGATCGTTAGAAACCAGATCCAAATCTTGGTGGGCAGTATACGGCAGTTATTATCAAGGGACCAAATGATAATTTTACTTTAATTGTTGCTTGTATATGTGGTTTCTAATACTTGTCCTTTTCTACGCGCGGAATTTTATCACTGATTATTATGGCACTTCCTCCGCGTGCTCTACCACTAGGGTGTTGATAGGTTTTGTATTTATAAATATTAATAGGTTTTGTATTTATAAATATTAAAATAGTCTTTGTTAGTAAGATGTGCTTCTGAAATTAGCAATATGTCGATTTTTTTTATATTAAGGTAGAATTCAATTTCTTGTTTGTGGTGGGCCAATCCGTTGGCGTTCTATAGAGCAATTCTAACTATATCCATTGATATTTTGAGAGTTTTTAATTAGAGTTATTAATAAGTTAATAATTGTAGTATTCTGATTCATTAATTGGTTGAATATATTTTCGAATCTGTCGAGAAATTCAGTTACAGTTCTATTTACATTCGTGGGTTCTTCTTATTGTGTATTGGCTTTGACAGCCTGCAAGTATGTTAAATTTTCACATACTGGTCGATATTCGTGCATGTGTATTGTACTTACTTGTTGTCTTCTTGGGACAGTGGTATTCAACCTTGTTCGTTGGAGTTCCTTGTAGACAATGCATCCTTTATAATTTGCTGGGTGCGGACTGTTACACAGCACACACGTAGGCGGACTATCCTTACTTTTTGTACATTCGCTTGTGGGATGGTTGACTGCACATTTTACACAGTAATATGCTTTGGTGCAGTACGTTTGAGTATGGCCATAATCTTGGCATCATAGACACTGTGGTATTATCCTTTTCTTATGTGGTGGTTCTACTACTATCTTCCTAGTTCCTAACAGGTGGGAGAGTTAGTATATTTTATTGGTGTCATTTGGCTTCTGGTCTACAAAAAACATTGGTAGTAGTTCTTTTGTTTTCCAGCTCCATATGTTGCTTACATTGCGGATTGTAAATCCCTTATCAGTTAATTCCTGTTTAATGAAGGTTGTTGGTATGGTTGGATGTAAGTTTTTAATAACGGTCCTGTAGGCTCTCTCTTGTTTTAGTTGGAAGGTGTGGAATTCTACATTGTTTTGCTTAAAGTGTTATACCAGTTTTCGGTATGCCTCTACAGAATGTGTATTTATTTTAATTGGCAGCTGTTTTGCACATAAATTCAGTACGTTTTATTTTTGTTTTTATATTATTCAGCATAGTAATGTAATGTCACATTTTGTACGAAAATTGGTGAAGTTTTTGGTTTAGTTTTAGTATTTGAGGTTTCCTCTTCCATGTTTTCTATTATATTAAGGGTACTATATTCATTGGTGGGTTACATTCGGTGTTTGTTTTTGTTGTTGTTGTTGTTATTGTAAGAGAGATATTTTTTGGGTCTTCTTTGGGTTGCTGCTAGTCGACATTGAATTCAGTTAGGAAGTTTTCGTCGACGTCCATGGTTATCTTCCTTTTGGTGGTTTTATATGGGATTATACGCCTCAAAGGCATTAGTGTAATTATTTTCTGAAGTATTAATGGTTCCTGAGCTTTGATTACGATTTTAATTTCAATTTTAATTTCTAATTTTATTAGGCTCCAAGAACCTTATGTACGACACCGCATACTATGCTAGGCACACTTGTAAACAGACACTCTTCCAAACAAACATGTCTTATCTCTACGACAGCCTGATGGCGACTCATGTTTCAAAATGAAATCAAGTAGATCATTTTGACACTCTTCTTTTACAAAGTTATAACAGTTTAAAATATCGATGATTTTTCATCGTTATATGTTCTTCAATGTATAGAACTTTACGTATAAATGAAAATAATTTCATTACTGTAGGCAATAATTTTACACTGAAATTTCCGTTAACAACAAAGCGTGTATTTTGGTGATAAAACTGAAGACTGGTTCGGACGTGCGATCTTGGCGACGTTCTCCCGACAGAGTGTCGCCTGGCTTCGTGTCCTCGTTCGGGTATCCTCCTCGGTCCAACCCTCGTCCGGATACCCTAGCTCGGTTTACAGGCGTCGGTCATAAACATTGGAATCGGCCCATGGTCCTTAATCTCGAGTGGCCTCTTCTATCGAATAGCCAAGGAAGTCTTCCCACGCCTACGGGCGGCGTGGCTAACATTTGCTTACATTACTAATTCGATAAATATTGCTAATTTAGTAGTAATCATTTTTGTGAAAAAATTGTGAAAAATTACTGTAACTCTAACTTTGAACAAGAATTCATTGAAAGAAAAAATAAGTTTTGAAAGTATAACAAAGAGTCGAATTTTTGAAGCTCTTAATGAATCTTTTAACAAAGATATGAATGCCTATCATATGGCTAAAAATACAAGCTAAGAACGTAATGATATTCCAAATATTCTTTTAATTCACTTGCCTTAGCACTTGAATGTAATGAAACCATAGAATACTAGAACTTTTTCAAATAATTAGAGGAATATATTAGTACTTCCAATACTAAAACCAGATAAAGATAAATATCTTCCTGATAGCTACACCTATTTCTTACTCTCTGTATATTCTCTGTAAACTATTGGAAGAAAAAAAATTGTCAACAGAAAACTAAGATGAATCCTTGAAAAAAATAGATTAATCGCAGACGAGCAATCGGATTTAAACATTTTAAATTCATTTTTATTTATTTAGTAACTTATCTAAATTGTACTGAAATTTGTGAGATTTTTGCAAATAAATCTCGCTTAATGACAGTTATTATAGATATTGAGAAAAATTATGATATGGTATGGAAAAAACGAGTAACTGAAATTCTATAGAGAAATAATATTGATGTAAAATGTTAGATTTTATCCATAATTTCCTAAAGAATAAAAATGTAAATATAATTTCTCAAAAAATCGATTTAACAACTCAAGTACCACAAAGTTCGATATTCGGTGTTTTTTTTTTTTTAAATAGCAGTTAATAAAATAATTTGTCGTAAACTTCCAATTAAATGTCTCTTTATTATTGATTTCATACTTTTTATATAAACAAAATTTTGTCGACAGAGTTTACTACAACAAAGGTTAAAAATACAGATTTTAAAATATTACAATTAATTCTGCAAGGAATAAGAAAATATATTTCGTACTTAAATTATATGTATATCAATAACGCATCCGTAAAAATAGAGAACAAGATTGAATTACTCGGCTTTAATGAACAACGCTCGTGGTTAAAGCAAATAAAACTGTTTGAAGATGACTGTAAGAAACGACTCTTTCTCAATTTTTAAATTTATTGCATCAACAAAATAAGGATCACAAAATTCTGTTAAATATTAGATTATTCCATAAGTTCGTTCCGCTTTCTGCTAATACTTATTTGCGCTAAAATTTGAAATATATTTGTAAATGCTATGAAAATTTTTAATTACCCTGTAGTTCTACAACTTTTTCTCATCTTTTTAGCAAAGACATAATGCCAGTGCTGTAAAATTTCTTTGATTTTTCATTAAAATATTTGTCCAGATTTTTTCTGCAGTGTCATATTTATATTATCTTATTTTTTTGTCAGCTAAAAAAATGTAACGGTTGAAATAAGTGATAATCTGATCTAAGTGGGTACGATAAAATTTCCCAAACAAATTCACGTAATTCTTTTTATACATTTTGTGTTACATATGACTTAGCATTATCGTGATGAAAAATCATGTTTTCTCGATTTGATTTTGGAGCGTTTTGTTGTTATCCAGCTGAACAGTATTTACCTAAATTTACTATTTGACTCGGAAGCAACTTAAAAAAAAATTAAATACTCTGTGCAGTTAACCGCGTTGTTGAAAATACTCTTACGATCACGAACATAAATATGTATTTTGAATCTTATTTCTAGATATTAACACTTTACCGACCGGTAGCCTATTATTCAGTTATTATTTACCGCTACCGTGAAATGTTAATACTTGGCTGAAAGATAATACGAAATTGGAAGATATTTCAAAATTGAAAAATAAATCAATGATGGTAATTTGTAAAGTTTTATAAGTGGCAAATGTTATCGAGCCTAATTCGTTCCAAGCTTGATTATGGTTGTATTGTCATTAAAAACTATTGATAATAGTGCTCTAAAGCTTGTTACTCGTACTAGTCCCACTATTAGAATTGGAATCTGGACTGCCTCTAGATGATAGAAGAAAACTATTTGCCATGTTAGTACCTTCTCATGGTATGTTAATATATTCTCAAATCAATATTCAAATATTTCCATAAGCACTTTTAGTTAATAAATAAACACTTTATATTGCCTTAAGCCAAAGTGAAATTAAAAATAAACTTCTTTTCTATCTATCAAAGAAAAATTCAGAATACTTCTCTTTGGTGTGAAATTAAAATAGAAATTTGAATCTTTAAATCTGCTGCAGCATTTATAGCGATGAGCAAAACTGAATACACACGTAGAATTTTAACATAAACAATATTTTTTAAATAATACTTGTATTTAAGATACAAAAAAAAAAAACAAAATATGTAATATTTTGATGTTTTGACTTTTCTAAAAAAATTTTACCACCAATATTCTGACAAATTATTTTTATGGAATTAGTTTTAAGTTATAATTGATAAACATTCAAGAAAATAAGCTCCATTCCTACATCAACAAAAAATTCCGTCCCCAGATCAAATAATATCCCAAACTCGCTACTAAAAATGCTTCCAAAAGCTGGAATAAATTACCTATTAAAGATCTTCAACTGTATCTGAATTCACAAAGTGTTCCCTGACAATTAGCAAGAAGCAATAGCAATTCCCTAAGCTAAATAAAAGCAAATAAAACCCAAATAGTTACCACCCAATTGCATTAACAAATACTATGTGTAAATTACTAGAAAAAATCTTAAAGGCTTCATTGGTACCTTGAATCAAAGAAACTTTTAAATCCAAACCAATACAGTTTCGACGCCATCGTTTCACCATTGATGTCCTAACGAACATGTAATCTAATATCTGTGACGCTTTTCTTAATGGAGAATTTACTTAGCCGCCGTACGCCTCGAGATTGAAAAAGCTTTCAACACAATCTAGAGATCTAAGATCGCAAGTTTTTTCCTTGAGTTAAAAATGAATGGTAACATACTATCCTTCATAACCAACTTACTATCAAATAGATCCATTCAAGTCAGAGCAAATGGAGTTCTCTCACGTCCTGCAACAATCCAAAACGGAATCTCACAAGGATCAGTGCCACAATGAGCACCACACTATTTCTAATAAGAATAAACGACATCACCCTCAACTTCAAGCTATCAATTAAAGCTCATTTATTTGCGGATGACATTACTATCACATGTGGAAAAAATGTATACTCCATAAACGAACATTTACAAACAGCCATCAACATCCTTCAGGACTGGTCAAATACAACTGGCCTATATTTTTCTCCCCACAAAACCCAAGGCACCATATTCACTAGGAAAAACAAACTTCAGCTTCCATCTAAACCACACCTGAATGATATAGAAATAAAATTCGCAGACACTATCAAACTATTAGTCTTTATTTTCAATGAAAAACTATCTTGGACATCATATCTAAAATGATTAAACAATTTCTGCAAAAATAGACTCAATATTAAAATATTAATAATAAAAATATTAAAATATTAATAATAAAAATTAAAATATTAATAATAAAAAAATAAATACAATTAAAATACTTTCTAATAAAAAAGTATTGAGGAGTTGACAAAGAAACCCTCATAGAAACATACAGAGCTCTAATTTGATTCAAACTAGACTACAGCTCTACTATTCAGCCAAAAATCACATCAAAAAAGTAATAGAATCATTCATACAGCTTTAAGACTAGTCAAAGATGCATATCGAATAAATAGTATACTATCCAAAGAAATGGCCCTAGAAACCAAAAGAAAGTTTCTAACCCTTAAATGCGCAATAAAAATTTCATCCACTCCAAATAAAACTACCTACAATAATATCTTCTCCAATGAGATACTTCTGAGGTATAAAGCATTCTATAACAATAAGCCCAAATTTCCTTCTCTCTCTTTCATATTAGACTTACCAAAATCGTCCAAAATGCCACTTTTAAAATATTTCCCACTATCAAACACAAACCAGCTTATATCCCTTCTTGGACAATAGAAGCACTTCCAACAAACATCATTCTCGTCAAACACCCTCAAAAAATTCTCAATCCAACCGACTACAGAGTCCGATTTCTAGAATTAAACAACTACGTCCACCACAGCAAGATCTACACTAACTGGTCAAAAACGGACTTTGGAGCTGGATACGCCACTATTACAAACAAAGTCAAAGTAACACAAAATCTCGCCATGTCGTCATCCATTTTTACAGCTGAAGCTTATGCAATTCTCGAAGCTTTAGCGCACTCAAACAACGAAGTCAGGTCATCATCTATACCGACTCCATGAATATAAAAAAATCCATAATGAAAACGTATGACCAGGAAAATCAATTAATAACCACCATACAATAACTACACCACGACTAATCTAACATCAAAGTCACCGGAAAGGAAACGAAAAGGCCAACGCAGCAGCAAAAGAAACCACAACACCTTCATCTATTAACAAATACAATCACATTCCAATCCCTTGTGATTATATAAACCACTGTAGAAAAAATAATAAAAAAACAAATGGAACAGTACCTGAATCGCAGCTAAAAGCATGTATCTACATAAATGTAATGGGGAACGGGGAATTCTGGGAAAGGGTCGGAACTTCCTCCAGTGCTCAACAATTGTCGCCAAAAGTTGAGACTTTTGCCGTGCCAGATGTTATAGCGAAAGCCAGGCCTGGGACCTGGGAATGTTTCGAGTAGACAAGGATTTTGTCAGAGAGTAGCGAGTCGTGAAGATATAAAGACATAGTGAATGAGTAGCGAGTTCTGAGAGTGTGAAGACGTAGCGAAGTTAAGAGAGAATATAGAGAGTGTAGAGAGTTTTAATCCTAATCTTTCATGTCATTGTACTATTAAGGCTTCTATTTCGATCAATTCCAAATTAAATAAAATTTTTAACTTTAATAAAATATCCTTTATACCAAATTCCTACAGTATCCGATACTTCCACCAACAAGCACCAAACAATAGCAACAGAAAAGAAGGAATTCACTCGCCTAAGGACTGGACACACCAAGCTGACATACAAACACCTAAAAAATGTATCGCCCATCTGCAATCACCCGTTAATAGTCGCCCTTATTATGCATAAGTGTCGTATCACAAAAGTCCAAAGACAGAGACACGGAATAAATTCAAACATCAATCGACACCGAAAAAGTATTAAAATATCTCAGACACAAACACCTATTCATAGAATTAAAATCACTAAATGTCACCATCGTAACTAATGATCTCGCATGCAACGCTAAAGTCCCTCCATAGAAAGAAGAAAAAAGAAAATGGTACAAGGTTTAAGGGTTCGTTATAAAAAAAAAATTTCAGTCTTCAAAATCATGAGGGATCAAATTATAAAAAAATTTTTTTCAATATTTTTAAAAATACTTGAATTTGTACAATTTACGAGAATAAAAGTAGTCTTACTACTTCACTATCTGTTATATGGTATAAAAACATCTTTGAAAAAACAAACTTAGGATAGTCAAAATAGAAACTTTATAATGCTTTAAAATGAGAGTAAATTGGATAATTTTCTTTTATGAAGTTAAAACAGTTTAAAGTATCGACAATTTTTCATCCATTGATGGATCTAAAATATCTTTGTTCAACTAAATGATATTTGTTTTTTTTTTAGTAAAGAAAAAATTAGCACTTATAAATGCATTAAAGTTCGATAACAAATCGGCCGAAAAAGTTTTTTGTAATATTCTTTAAGTCTGAAAATGCATTTATTAGTAATATAATAACATTAAACTGACTTATTTAAGAAATTCAAAAAATACATGCAACAATCGAGAAGGAAAAATAAACAATATATAACGATGTAACGATATATTGGATACCTTTATGCGTTGATATTTAGAAGAATGATCAAAACAGCAAAATTAGCAGCCAATTAGCAACCAGAGAATATGCTATGAAATGTGTCTCATGCAATGATGTCAAAAATTATTTATATTACAAATTTTATAATATGAAATATAATTATAACAGTATAAATTAATTTAATTGCAATATAATTTTATATTACATTATGATATTTATAAAGTGTATATTATAAAAAAAAAACAATCTATAGAAACATTAGCTAAAAGATGTGTCGAAAAATATGGAACGTATGGAGAAATTTCGGAAAATAACCAAACATATTTACCCGAAGAATCCAATCTCTAATTAGTAGAATTAAACGGCCATACAGTATTATTTTATTCATGTTTATTGTATTAATTATGAGCCATCTATCTGCGGACAATATACCGCTCTGCATATCATATTATACTAAAATGTAGAAATTATCATCGAGAAAATGATTGCAAGATTGCTTAATATGATTAAATTTTTGAAATCTAAACAAAATTTACAAAATTCTTGATATTTATAAGAGTATATTTGGTTAATAAATTATCTACGTTAATGAGTTTCGATATTGAAGCTCCGAAAAAAAATTGGTTTTTTTATATTAGTAAGATTTTATTGTTTAAACTCTTCCAAGCTTTTAATATACAGTGACTCGCATTAATATTTGGACGACATCTTGCTACTCGGGAAATTATTGCTCTTTTTAATTGTTCATAATGGTATTATTGAATTGATTGTTTTCTAATATAATATAATAAAGTACTTATTATAGTTAGTAGAAACATAAATTTTATTTATTTATTACACATAGTTTTTTGCATAATAAACGATACAATAAATTATGTAAAAAAAAATTTGATGTCGCAAAAATATTCGGACAGTGAACAAATTACATTAATTTTATATAAAATATGTACCTTTTTTAACCATATTGTCATAATATTAATATTTTGTCAGTTGACCCTTTTGTTTTATTATAATCGCTTAGACATATTACATATAATTTCTTTTAAATATTCCTGTGGAATACATTTCCATTCTTCTAACAAACGTTCCTTCAATTCTGTTATTGTTCTTATAGGTGTTGTACAAATGTTACGTTTAATTGATCCCATAAATTCTCAATCGGATTTAAATCCGGCGATTGAGGAGAAGGGTGCAACACTTTGGGACACTTGCATAGTAAATATTCCTGCATAATTCTTGATTTGAGTTTGGGGCCATTGTCTTGATGAAATTTAAAAGTATCACGTATGCCCATATCACTAACACTTTTGATTAAATGTTTTTAAAATGTCCAAATATTTATTTTTGTCCATAATACCGTCAATAAAAACTAGTTCACCCTCACCTGCAGTCGATACAATCCCATACAATTACATTTCTACCCCCATGTTTCACTGTTGGTTTTAAATTTTTAATTTTTAGTTCTTCATTTACTTTACGCCACACCATTTTGCGTCCGTCGGATCCGTGAAGATTAAATTTGCTTTCGTCTGCAAATATTACATCGTTCCACCACGATTGATCTTTATAAACATATTCTTTAGCAAAGTTAAATCTTTTTTTATGATTTGCCTCGTTTATGTATGGCTTTCTACGAGGAACCCTGCCGTTGAAACCATGGCTTTGCAATAACTGTCGCACCGTGTCCTGACGCACTTTCTTCCCAGATTCTTTAAATAATTCTCTTGTTAATTTTGGAGCTGGGATCTTCCTTTATTTTTCTTATTATCTTGCGTTGATCGCGAGAATCTAGTAATTTTGGAAACCACTTTTGAATGATTGAACCGATTCGATCCTCACGAATATATCGATGTATAATGTTCGCAACAATACTCTTGCTCATATTTGATAATTTGGCTATTTCTCAGTTTGGCATTTCCTCTTTTCCTTGTGATAAATAATGAGTTGTCGGATTTCAAAAGATGTATTTTTTCCTTTTCGTCCCATTTTCACAAATAAAACGTCTGCTATCACCGGAGTTATTTGCAGCACTGAGTCTTCGCGATGCATTAGACGTTATGTTTACAAACAATATGTACTAGCGGCGTAGCCGATGTAGTACAATAACTTATTCCTGCAGCAAAACTATGGTGTCCGGATATTTTTATGACGTCAAATTTTTACATAATTTAGTGTATAGTGTATTATGCAAAAAACTATGCAATAAATAAATAAAATTTATATTTCTACTAACTATAATAAGTACTTTATTATATTAGAAAACAATCAATTCGATAATACTATTATAAACAATTAAAAAGCAATAATTTCTCGAGTAGCAAGGTGTCCGAATATTAATGCGAGTCACTGTATATTTTACATAATTCTTCATTTTGATGCATTAAATATCATATCACATCATATCATTTTTGGCGGAAATTCTGTATATGTCTATATACAGAAATGAGAGTATGTGCAAAATGATTTTTAAAAAAAATTTGATAGTATTTTGATAGTATTTGATAAATAGAAATAAAATATACTGGTTTTGGAATGTTGGAATCCATTGGTTCGAATGTTACGTGTTAACAAAAGTTATCAAACTTTTGTAATTTTAGATAATTCGATTCCTCCAAGACTCTTTTCTTCAATTTATGCGTGTTATATTGTCATTGGGCAACTGAATAATGTCCCATGCACCGGAGATAAACCGTTAAGAATATTAATTTTTCGTGACCGTAAATCGCTGTTAATCTATGTCTATACAGTATTACAGTAAGCCTCAAATAAACATGCGATTTTCTGGGGGGACTGAACAATTCCTTGTGAACATTTATAATGTTCATTATGCCTTCTTACGTCATATGCCTTCTTGTGTTTTATAAGAGGAGCCATAATTTTTATAAATTGTTATACTGTTTTACGCAGAATTTTTATTGTGCGACTTGAATATATCACTAGAGAATCGCATTGTGATATCATCCTACTGATACCATTATTACAGAGAAATAATAGAAAAATATTTTTCATATGTTCTGGTATTCCAATTGTTATTTGGATATCTAAATGATCAAAAAAATAGAAAAATATGGGTAATAAAATGTGGGTTATAAAATATCAGATTATGTAAAAATATAATTTAGTTAATTTAAACAGGAAGTGATTTTTCTCGAAATTATTTTACTATTTGACTATTAAATAAAACAATTGTTTATTTCGTATTTTAAATTTATTTTTACAAATAATTTCTCAAAGTTTTTCATTTTTTATACTGCCACTATTTTTTCAATAAAAAATAATTTGATAACATAAGAATTTGATAACATAAAATAAAATTATACCTATGCTATCTTTAAAATAAAAATAACAAATAATGGAAATGGAATTCATTATTTCATATGTTATTTTTTATTTCCATTTTAAATCAAATTTGCTGAATCCTTCATAAATACTAAAGTTTGTCAATCGACAATATCAAAACATACTAGTTGCATGTCGATAGTAGTAGCATTAATTAAATTAACAGCGATAATAGTAGCATGTCGATCCGAATCCACGTATTATAGGTGGCTTGTTGCTTTGAACGTGAATGAAAGTCAGCTGGTTCAAGTAAAGGTTTGATTAGTGTTAGATTGGTAGGACTTTAATTCACTCGTCACAAGTGAGATTTGATTGGATGATTTGATAATCTGACGAACATGAATTATATGATTAAGGAATATAAAGTCAAGTAAGTGAGATTGAATGAGTAGCAGAATAAGTTGATGCACGTAAGTACTGTGAAAAGATTGTGCGCACTAAGATGTTGGATGAAGGCGCTCGCTTGACCTATTGCAGACTACTGATTTTTCTTTGTGAGTCAGCCTTATATAAATGTGGATTCTACTATGTTTTCCCAGATTACGGGATTAGCGAAGTAAGCTAATTGATATGTCAATCTCAAGATATGTTGTTGAGCGAGGTCGATCCCGTAAGGTCATATTTACAATTCTTAATGGTCCTAGGATGCGTCCCTCGTAATATGTTTTATATTTATTTATGTCGAAGGTTGCGATAAAGAAACTTGCCTTGGAATTGAGAGTCAGATATGACTACAACGATGAAATAGAAAGTACGGTCAAGAGAAATCCCTGTCGTGGAGAAAATAATAAATTTGAAAGTTTTTATTCTTGGCTCGATGAATTTGTTTTTCACAGTTTGGCCCTCATTGTGTTCGGTGAGATAAAACACTAGCTTCTCAAGAGCAATCCCCAGATTCGAGATCCTTTCCGGATAAATAAACATTCTCGGGGGATTCAACACAACCATAGGAGATAAAACTATAAATTTCTATTTCATTTCCAAACATGTATTTCATACATATATTTCATATCTTTATCGGTGACATATATTACAATATATGTGCTTTCCGTCTATATCCAGCATATATACGACCGATAAAGACATGAAATATACATAACATATGTATAAAATACATGTTTGGAAATAAAATATAAATTTATAGTTTTATCTCCCTTGATTGTGTCGAATCCCCCGAAAATGTCTTTCCGGATCTCGAATTTGAGGATTGCTCTTGAGAAGCTAGTATGTTTTGATATTGTCGATTGACAAACTTTAATGTTTATGGAGGATTGGGCAAATTTTATTTAAAATGGAAATAAAAAATAACATATGAAATAATGAATTCTTTTTCCGTTATTTGTTACTTTTATTTTAAAGATAACATAGGTATAATTTTATCTTATGTTACCAAATTCTTATGCTATCAAATTATTTTTTATTGAACAAATAGTAGCAGTATAAAGAATGAAAAACTTTGAGAAATTATTTGTAGAAATAAATTTAAAATACGAAATGAATAATTGTTTTATTTGATAATCAAGTAGTAAAATAATTTCGAGAAAAATCACTTTCTTTTCAAATAAACTAACTAAATTATATTTACATAATCTGATAGTAATTGATAAATATAGACGAAGTACACCGGAATCAATTTCTTTAAAAGTTATGCATTGGTTGAAGCTTTTAGAATATTGTACTGGAGAACTTTGTGGTTTACTTTAATTTAATTGATAATATATTTTATATATTTTATAAATTTTATAACCCACAATTATATTTTATATATTTTATAACCCACCCAGAAAATCGCATGTTCATTTGAGGCTTACTGTAATACTGTATAGACATAGATTAACAGCGATTTACAGTCACAAAAAATTAATATTCTTAACGGTTTATCTCCGGTGTATGGGACACTAATTACCCAATGATAATTAGACACATAAGTTGAAAAAAAGAGTCTTGGAGGAATCGAATTATCCAAAATTACAAAAGTTTAGTAACTTTTGGTAACACGTAACATTTGAACCAATGGATTCCAACATTCCAAAACCAATATATTTTATTTCTATTTATCAAATATTATCAAAATAGGCAAAATTTTTTTTAAAAATCATTTTGCACATATTCTCATTTCTGTACATAGACGTATACAGAATTTCCGCCAAAAATGATATGATGTAATATGATATTCATATTTAATACATCAAAATGAAGAATTACGTAAAATATACTATAGTCTTATAAAGTCTTTCACGATTTAGAATCGATGATACAAACTCTTTCACACGGCGAAATGTGTATATACTGGGTAGCAAAAAATACACATAGTCTTATGGAATCTTTTACACAGTAATTTAGTATGCGATACCAATGTCACATATCCCGAAAATTTCAGTCGCCGGCGATACTTTACAATATCGGTAACGAGACTTTAAGATAAACAAATCGCGTCATTGATGCGGTAGTATAGAGCATCACGAACATATTTAAGCATTGTTGGTATAAAATATTTAAAAAATTATTTAACTAATTTAATACATATTGTGTAATTTGATGTTATTTAAAAGTAAATAAAATTTTGCGTTAGTTTGTTTAAATAAGTTTTTCTCGAAATTATTTTATCATTTAGCTACAATAATTTTTTATTTTATTTTTTACTTTAAATTTATTTCTGCAAATATTTTATAATTTACCAAATAGTTTCTAGTTTTGATGAATAAACTACACTTTATGTTACGATTATTTGTTATTTTATTTAAATAAATGAACTCAAATAACAAATTATTTGCAAATCATTTATTTAATTCGAACATAAGACAAAGTTACTTTTCCTATTTATTATTTTGAAAATAAAAATAATGAATTAATGAAAATGATTTATTATCCTAAATTTTTATTTTTTATCTTCATTTCAATTTTTCCAATTCTGCATAAATATTGGAATTTGTCAGTCAGCAACAGTAAATACTTATGCCGTCATGCTCGCTCCTTCTAAATCCCTTGCGTTGAAATGATGTATCATGCACTTCAAAAGTTTTTTTTATCTTAGAATTAGAGTTGACGTGCTATACACGTCGATAGTCAGTTACCTCAAAAATAAGAATAACGAGCATGACTTGTCGACTAAGATTATTTTTGCAAAACAATACATCGTACAATAAGCGAGTAACACGTTATAGTCTTCATAGAAATATATTTTTAATTGTAAACCTTTGCTCAATTTTCAATATATTTAATTATAATGCAGGCAAAAAATAATAAATTTATTACTTCTTAATAATTTCTACGCATATTTTAAAATAAAAAAAACGACAGTGAGTTTAGTGATATTATTCCAATGAGTTAAAAAAAAAAAAAAAACGATAAATCACAAGCGATAGTGAAAAAAATAATAGTGGATGTAGTAATATTTTGTCATATTACAAAAAAAGTGTAAACTACCATCTAATGAGAAGGAAGAAAATTATAATGAAAATTGTAAAAATATGATCTGGTCATGCATAATGTTTCATTGCCAGAGCAGGGGATTAAGATCCGTTCCGTAAGGAGATCTAAGAAATGGGGCATTCGACATACGATCATTCGACACAGACTGTTTATAGAGGATGTCCCAAAAGTCGCTATTTCAAAGACAGGCCTTTTTTGAAAATAGTTTTGTTTAGGCATGCGATATGTATTAAAGATACCAATGTATCTATGTAAGCAAAGTTATTTTGTTGATTTCAAATTTTGTGTAATTAAAAATAAAATAAATATTTTAAAGCCATCTCACGATGCTGATCACGGAAGAATGAGTGTCTGTAGTGTAACATGCAAGATCAAAGGTATGAAACGCACGGAAATTACAGAGAATTTTGAGAGGAAGTTCCGTATAGATTCATAAGATGCTTTCCTAGACGCTGAATCGGTCTGGATAGAGGATAACAACCACAGGAGACAAGTTCATCTGATTTAACACCATTAGATTATTTTGAGTGGTGTTATCTGATATCTAAGATATACGCGTGTCGGAAAATTCGGGACGTTGTTGCTCTTCGACATTAGCGATGCTTCAGACAATAACATCTATTTAGCAAATGCTGGAAAACACGTTTCGGAAAACACTACATCGCTTTGAGTTTTATAAAGATACAGACAATCGCTATATGAAGGCTGAACATCTCTGTTTTTTTTTTTTTCGTATTCCCATCAGTTCTCGAGAGAGATAGTTTCAAACATCCTGTATTTTATTTTCACGATTAAATTTTAACCTGAACCAATATCAGAATAAAATATTCTACTAATGTCAATGACTCCCAAGAAAATTTTCGGCGTTACCAAAATTGTTATTAGATTCAAGATGATATTCTATAAACAAAAGAGGAAACGATTTTAGGAAAGACAACAGTGCGTGAAGAAGATTCATTCTTGTACCGAAATTCGAAGTTTTTGTGACTAAATTATAGCAATAAATCAATGCTTGCTAAATTATAGCAATAAATCAAATTTTTATTGTGTTTTCTATATATGTATATTATTTTTATTAATATATTTTGATAAGTGTATGCATGTGGCATTAGTGTATATAGTATATAGATCTGTTTGAAAACCTTATGAAATATATCTAGTTGGTTTTTCTGTTTTATTGATTTTTTACATTTTCGGTTTTGTAATTTTCATTAAAACGGATATAATATTTGTATTTGGCACTTCAAAATGAGTAGAATGATGTACTGAAAGCTTGGGAGAAGAGGTAAGTGCGCAATAATAAAGTTCAATTTTAACATTTATGTATGACTCTATTTAAACTATATTCATAAACAGTTTTCAAGTTTAACAGACAATTATTTTACAGACAATAAATAAATAGAAATTTGAAAAGAAAATTGTTAGACACTTTGGAGGAATGAATAAAAAAAGATGCGATGTTTCGTAAATATTCTTTTAATCTTTCACAGCGAATTAAGGACATATTTATTACACAGATTAAAGGGTAAATAATTGATGATCGTGGTGATTCTATTAGATCGATTGACTTAACTAGAATGTCATCTCATGTTATAAATTGTTTTCTTCGAAAATATTGCAGACATCACATTGAAATTTTAACAAAATATATGTTAATAAATATTTGTCAAATGATGCTAATAGATATATTACAGACTATGAGAACTTATAATGGTTTTTAGGCCTGAAGGAGATATATTTCTCAATTTTTTAAAATGCAAGGGTACATTAATTTTTCATTATTTCGATAATTATTATTTATCTTAAGTTTTATTTGAAATATTTTTTTATATTCTACATATTTAAAAAATTATAACAATAAATACTTTTCTTCAAAAAAAGAAATATTTTCTATTCATTCCTAAATATTTCTTTTTTTTTTTTACTATATTTTTCTGCTAACAACATTGGTTTTTCATGCATAAACGTTCTTTTTCTCTTTCACTTTCTTTCAATGTCTACGTAAAAAAATATAATAAAAAAAACAAAAGTTTTGGGGAAATTGTTCATGACTATAACTTTTTAGTAATGTAATAAGATAAAAATTGTTAGACTTGATAACATATTGCCAAATATCAAAAAATTAATATGCCATTTCATTTTTAAAAAATAAAAATTACACACCCTAAAAAAATCATTTCCGCAATTACCCTAAAATATTAATGCTTTCATTTAATGTGTTAAAATTTCAAATCGATATCTGCAATAGTTTCGAGAAATGAAATAGTTCGTAATACTTTATTACATGAAATATTGTGTGTACAGTGAAACAATAACGATAAACATTGCATTTTGGGAACCCACTTCTGATGATCTTCATATATATTATCAAGCAGTTATCCCCTAAAAGCATAGATTATAGATAAAATCTATGCATTAAAAAAACAAGAATGGTATAGACACTGCTCTTATCTTTTCTCGTCTTTCATACGATAAATTTTATAAAATTAAAATTAAAATATCTTTTCCATTTTTCGACAAATATTTTTCTTTTTTACGAAGATTATGTTGAAGCTCAGATAGCTTTAAGAATCGAAAAAACCGTGATCGAAACATTCTCCGTCAGATAGCAAAACAGTTCTAACAATTGTAATCAAAATACGCAAAAAACTAAAACGTTAGATTTCTTATTAACCCCAAGAATTGTTTTAGTAAATTCTTGAAGACTGTTATGACCAAAGGTAGCAGTTCCTTATAGCGGTTGACCTCGGATCATCACACAACGTGAATATTTGAAAATTATTAAAAATATTTGAAAATTAACGTTATCTAGATCCGAGCAATCGAACAATCAATTTAATTGGTGGTAATTCGCCAGTCAAAATCTATAAAACAGGCCTGCTGTCAGCCGGGAGACAGATAAATGTTAAGATGTAAGATTACGTCAAATTACGAAGATATACGTTACGGGGAAAAATCCCATTTAACGCGTCTGCACAAAATTAGGTTTAAGTGCAGAAACTCGATTGAGTCTGTTTCAATCGTAAGCAAACACGACTCAACAAGTTAATTCTTTTTCTTTTATGAAGAATATCGAGCTGTATCAATTAATACACTAATAAATACACGTATGCACATTTATAATAATAATACACATTTCATTCAAAAAAAGCAGTAATCTTGAAATCTCCGAAATCTCTCTCAAACTACAAAAAAATTATTACTCTCATATTAATGTCCTCTGAACAACTTTTGTTAACAAAGTTTTTTCGCATCTCCAAAAATAACGGATATATTTAAAGTAATAATTATTGTTTCATCTTGTATTATTTAAACTGATAAATTCTATAGGAATCTTACAAATTTTGAATATATTATCCAAATAAATAAACACGTATCAATAAAAATTAAAATTTCACAAAATTAGAGTTGGGCATTAATCGATTAAAATTTTTAGTTTAACTGACTAATGTTTACGATTAATAAAATTAATCATCGAAAAATTGGCAACTGATTTAATCGATTAATAATGTTAATCGTCAATTATCAATTGTTAGTTATTACATCGAATTTGAATCTAATTCATTATATTTCATTTAAATTGAAGATATACTTCTACAATTTAAATTGAAGATACTTCAAAACTGTAGAGACGAAAAAAGAGCAGTAATATTTTATAGAAAAATATTTATTCTTAAAAAGTTGATATTCGCACATATTTTCATTTATTGTTATTTGAATTTTTTATTATTCCATATTTGCTTTCAGAATTACTTTTATTTCAAAATTTGAATCTGATAAATTTGGAATTTTAATGAAAGAGAAAAGCCTTTCTATAAGAGTTGATAATAGGAGAAGTATATTATAAGCAACAAATACAGTCTTTTTTCTGAATATCGAAGAAAGATATTAAACGTATCCTCTGTGAAAAATTTTAATATATTAAATTTTGCTTTAGATCTGAAGAAGAAGGTGATAGGGCAAAATCAAAGAAAATATTTTCTCATAAAACGTCGGTGTATAATATTTTTTTTGACTGTACATACTTGCATTTCTACTGCTCTTCCGAATGCAATTAGTATCTGCTCGTAGTACCAAGGTAACCAGCGATTTTCAAAATGGTATAGCAGCAATAGCAGTCTTTTTTGATGCAATGGAAATAAAATAAAAAAATTTTTTCAATAGAAGTTTCATAACTTTTTGCTTAAGGAATATATATTCATTCTTTCTCAGAAAATGTAGTTTGTAGCGTAGTTACAAGACATGATAATATAGTACCGTAGTATGTAATATTTCTCCTTAAAGTAAATCCAATGTTTCTGCATTTCACTTTAATATAATGAAAATTTGATTGGACGAATTATATAAATTATTCCATGTTAAATCGAGTCACTGTATGTCTCAATATGTTCTATAATTTCAGCAGTTTTTGATCGCATAACGACCACGAATATAATTTATCCACGATAGATTATATTTGGGCATAACTTACCTGTGTATAAAGTTTCTAAAGTTTCCAAAACTATATCATTCACAACACAGGCTTAAAATATGAGCACAACATTCTAATTAAGCTAGTAACAATTTCTCTAATTCTGGAAAATATTTTCTACCGTTGCTCGAACTACCTGTCTCCAATTTAGTTTTGGAATTTGTTACCATATCATATGTATATTTATGCTCGTATGCCGACACTTTGGAGTTATTTGGAGGAATTTAATCGAAATAAGTTATACTCTTGATAGGTATAAAGCGACTTATATGTTTACTTGCAAACCTAATTGACTTATTTTGAACTTTTTCAAAACTTGTTAAATAACCAATAATAGAAAGCCTTTTTTCGTTGCATTAGACATTAATATTATTTCATTCTTCATAAACTTACAGAAGCTTTATCATCTCTTCATATATTATTACATTATGCATTATTGTCTCAATTTCTAGCCACAAACAAAGAGACACATAGAAAAGGTTAATTTTAGTACAAAAAAAATTTTAGTAATTTATTGTTAATGAAGTACCCAATTGATGATTCAGATTAAAAGGAACTTAATCATTAATGACATTTAACGATTAAAGTAAGAATAATCTTTAATCGTAAATAATAATTAATAGATATTTAATCGTTCATCGCAACTAACGACAACTAACTACTAAAATTATTCGAATTTATTATTGTTATTAGAATTTAATCGTTATTTATGATTAGCAACTAAATTGGAATATAATTATTAATTTTAATTAAAGATTACTAGAAAAATTTAATTGTTAATCATTGATTAATTTTTTGCACAATTTTGCATGTTTTCGTTATTAAATTAATATTTTCAAAATTTTGTTTGAACTCTTAATTTCATAGTATTGTAAATATTAAAACTGTTCTACTCTTGTATAATAAATTGTAGATAGAGATCACGTAATCATAGATCACACACTAAAATCATAATGTAATATCTTATTGTTTGAATTAAAATATTCGCTCTGAATATTAATTACATTTACATATATCAGATAGTGAAATCGATAATTTTATTTTAGTGCTGATTTTATACAGCTAAGATAATTTATATATTGAATTATTAAATTGTTATTCATTATAGAAATGAAATTGGATTCAATGGGATAACAGACAATTTTATTGAATGCATGTAAGTACTTCGAAATACTAAATACTTATTTGTACGTGTAAGATGAGAACAAGAATAAAGATGGTTAAATGAACAAAATAATTTCAACAACAGGAAAACAAATAAAGAATTATAAAAGATTTAAAAACAAAAACAAAAAAAATGAAGCGATCTATCCAAGAAGATTGCTAATTTCGACTTTCGCATATCGTTCTCACAGTTTCCACTTTATTCTCGCGCATCGTTTCCTTGTTACCAAACATTACATAGATCTTTATTTTTCACTATTTGTTTAAAGAAAATTTTACTAGAAAGTATAAGAGAATTTTATGCTTAAACGTATAATAATAATGTCTGATAACGTGTTTTAGAATTCATAATCAGGTAAATCATTTAAAATTAGTAAATATTTTTGAAAGCATTTTTGAAACTGTATCAAAAAATATTTCAGAGAAAATTTATTCTATTTCAAAGAGAAATTAAATTTAACAATTTAATCTAATTAATTTAATCTAATTAATTATTAATTGGAGATAAACGCGTAAATACAGGGTGTTTCAGAATAATATAACCGAGTAGAAGTAGTTTGATATTACAAAAAAAAAGAAAGAATAAAATTTATTCATGGAAGCCTTTAAAATTGAATTTGAAAATTTATATTTGAATTTGGCCGATTTCGTATTCAATAAGCGTAAATAATCAACACAAGGATACTCTCTATGTATAAAAAGTGAAAGTGAAAAGTAAAAAATGTAGAATAAAATTTTTTCGCTTGAGAGATTATTAAAAAAAAAAACAGATTTTGGATATGTTTCATTAAAAAATGCCTTAATACCAATTTCTAAATTTGATTCTCTTGAAAACTACAATTCTACACTACACTACTCATTCTACAAACAAATTTTTTTCAACGTTCTTTATTTATATTCATAGAATAATCTTCTATTAATTATTCTTTTTTGTCACATCAAAGTTAGCTATATTCAAATATAAATAATTTAATTTTCAAACTTGATTTTCTCGAAAACGAAGAATAATTTAATTAAAAAATTTTCTTTTTTCTTTTCTACTCATTTTTTTTACATAGAACCTTCTATTTGGTTGTACCATTTGTTCTATATATAGTATCACATATATATAGTATCATATATACTATCACAGTATAAAGTATAAGGTATCACAGTTTTTCCCAATAAAATGTTACTAGTATACATATATCTTACAGATCAAAGAGAAAAGTGTTATACAGACATATATCATTGGAAACATTGTTGAGAAATTATAATAAAAAGATGAGCGCTAACAAACTTTACTAAGACATCTACAATATTTAATGGTAACTAGAAAACATCATAACCATGATATGCAACTATAATTCCTAACAATATAAGGCAGTGGTAAAAAAATTGAATTTATTTTTGAAGTTTATTTTTTTAATTTAATTTTAATTCAACGAATAAATAATTCGTCGAATTAGTTTGTCACATATATTAATACAATTTATTCTCCAAGATTTCTCACAGATAAAATTTTAATGAATTAAAGATCAGATTAGTGATATTATAATTATAACTGGAATTATAAGTACCGATAAGTATACCTAATCTATTTATACATTTGTACTGTAATGTACGTTTGTTACTGTTAATTTTGTATATCCTTTTTTTTGTTATAACACTTCAATAATGCTTCCAATAACATGTATTTATGACATTCTCTTTTTTATTTTAATCTATATTTTGACATATGGTACTGGCAACGTTTGGCAGTATAAAAATTGAAACACTGTATGAAGGTCAATTCATTTTTAAGTAATTCATTTATAATTAAAATTTCGTTTTTAAGTAAAATTATGTACGTTTTATTGCATTAACCGACCATTAATATTTTAATATTCTCTAGAAAAAAATATTAATCTATTTATAACACAAAAGTAGTAGTTAAGTAAATATTTTAATTTTAATTTATCATATGCAAGATAAGAAACATAATGACGATAATAACAACATAAATACGTACTTAAGTCTTTCTTTATCTAGTATAGATATAAATTCTAGAAGATTAAAATTAAAGTATCTAGTAAGCTAATAGTTTATCGGCACACCGATGGCTATGATCGTGACTATTATCGTTGTTAATATTTACAATAATTTCTGGTTTATTGTCTAATGAATGTCATTATGGAGAGAAGAAGAAGTAAAAGACAAAATAGCTTTTATTGTTAACCTGCGTCAAATGCTGAAATGTTTGGAAGTTGATAGATATGGCGTAAACCTGCACTTCATTTGTGGCCGCCTCGTTCTCCAAATTTTACGCTTGTCGACTTCTCTTTCTGAGGAATAGTGAAACATGTGGTTTATCGATCAGCACTAATAAAACCGTAATTAAAATTATGAATAAAAGATACTTTCTATCTTATTCAATTTATACCTATAATTTCGTTGATAAAGTCAGAAAAAATGTAGAAACAAGATTAAGACTGTTTACGCAATAATGATGGTCATATCGAAGTTGGTGAACAAGCAGACTGTTAAGACACATAAATGCTGATGGTTCCATTTTATAGGTCAGAAGGAGAAACATAAAGAATAGAGAAGGATAAGCAGAAATTCCGTATTTACAGATTTTTTCAAAGTATTATCGGAATATAATATAGCCGTTGTAGTATGTGCAATAATACAATTAAAAATAATTATTTCACTGACAATGGAATTTTAATATCATCTATCGAAAAAAACAGATTGTTTGCGATTCATAGTTTCTTTTGCAAAATTAATGCCCGTGATAAACAAAATATGATGCAATAATTAAAAAAAAATTGACCTTGAATATCAAGGTTAAGATCAATTTTGTGGCAATTTTTTGGGTCAGGTAAAGCACAATAAGCTTAAAAAAATAAAATAAAACGTAATTTATCAGCAAGCTATTTCTCTTCACAAATCTTATTACAATTTTTTTCTAACTACTTTATCGTAACACGCAAAATAAGACAACCAATATAAACTGTAAACAAATGAAATTTAGGTGTGGACGAATATAAATATCGCGGCATCATAATACAGGTGATAATCGATCCTCTGGTACATTAATGGAAATAATACATTCACACATTCCGTTTTTTTGGATCATTAAAGCTGAAAATAAAAATTATTTTTCTTGAAAATGAACAGTTCTCGAGACATATGCAAGAAATTGTAAACAAAATTATACAGTTATATCTATGCCAGCCTATACATTAGCATTAATTAATGGCTGCCTTATGGTGTAGCACACAATATATTTTAACATTCTAGGTGGAAAAAATTTTTTTCAGTTACAAATTTATTATTTAAAAATATATTCTATTTATTTTGTACATAACCCATTTCAATAAGTAGCATAATTATTTCTCGATTTTTCTCTACAAATTTGTAAATAAAATTTATTGCCTTTATTCTATTCTTCTTTCCTAATCTCATTCTAATTTCATTAACTAAGCGTTATAATCTGATTACACCAACTTTGAAAATCAATTTACAAAAATTCAATATTCTAGAGTATTTTTGATATTTTTTATTATTTATTTTATTATTGAGCACAGTTTATATTTCAAGATACATTTTGCTTCAATTATTTATTCAAGTAATTTCTATTATACAATTTATTACTTTTTTTCAAACTTTAAAATATTCAACATTTCAAATTTACTTTTGTTTACGTACCGAGTATTCTCTATACAGAAATTAAATTATATTTCAAAAGCTTTCAAATAAAAACAAAAATTATTTTTGCACGTCGTCATTTTTTTTAGCAGTTTTGATTCATATTATTCCAAATAAAATATGTTTTTATATAGTTATATCTTTTTTTTACTACAAATATTTTATTTTTTTTATATAGATTCTTATTCTATATTTTGCGCATAATTCATCATGTAAATGAAAACTTCATTTTTCTAATACTTTTTTATAAGTTTCAACTTATAAACTTGATTTATCTTTTCTAATACTTTTTTATAAGTTAAGAATTTAACCATCAATATTACTTTATTATGTGCATAGTATCTGTATTATTTTAAATTTCATTCAAACAATAATACATACAATAACGCATAAGTATGTTTTTATTTTATAATGACAAATATCAAATGAAACAATTAAGATTTCACCATAATATTATCATACGCAATAAATCGTTTTTCAGTTTTCTTAATGAGCTATTTTATACAGTAGAGTTCCATTCATCACAGCGTATCAGCGAACGCTCTGAAATGTTTCAGATTTTTTTTATTATTACCATTGAAATCTTTCAGAAATTTTTTTATTATTACCCATAATTTTTTATCTACTAATGTGGTCAATGTAAAGGATTGCATATATGTAAGTACAATTTATACAATTGAAATGATATTTATTAATATCTTGAATAACAAAAGCTCGGCAGAAATTCAATAAACAGCAGATGATAATGTCAATACTTTTATCGAGGGAGAATTTATTCCCAATTAAGCTGATTACTATCTGTAAATCACATTTGTCGCGGTTGCCAACCTTGAAATCGCTTATTGAAAGAATTCGTTCTTCCGAGAAATTGTAATTATGTATTAAATACAGTTAATGACCAATGAGACGCGAACGTAACAGATGCGTCAGTTACACACACGCTTGTATACCCACACACATAGGTTAATGCGAAACAGAAAGCAATGGATGCGGCACGCGCTAACACAATTAACCTCGTGGTAATGGAGTATGCGAGAACCAGCGGTGTCTGTTGCTGAAACAAGGCTGATCGTGTTATCAAGACATTGCCGATATTTTCAAAGCCAACCAAAGTACAATGCCAGTAACACTCCAAAAATGTGGAAAAGTTATTACTTATTTACTATTTTTTACGGAGGACGCTGCTATTTCGCTGCGTAGAAATATTATAATCTATAGATTACAAGATCATCCGAATTAGAAGATTATAAGAAATTTCGAAAATTGCTGAGAATTGCTGTGAATATTTCATTTGGAATCTCAGATCGTAAAAATGTGATACAGTCGATGGTTTGGGATCATCACCCGCATTTACGAGCTTCTCATACACTAACTTTATATTGTATAATTCTTAAAGAATGGCTGTTTTCTAAATTCATTTCACATTCATACCGCAAACAGAATACGAGTAAGGTGTAGTTGAAGCCAGACTAAAAAAATTTAAATTAATACAATTAAAGTTCATACAATCATAAATTTAATTTCTGTTCTATGTACCAAAATTATGTGTATTATATGTATACACAATCATAATATTTACATTTCTAGATTGGTGGAGATTAACTGCAATAAAGTTGTTGCAAAATTGAAATTCAAAGTCAACTAAAATGTTTACATCGTATTCTACTCATTTCGATGATCAAACTTGTTAAAGAAACTATGGATCACAAGTGACTTGTCCTCTTGGAAAACGTTTTTTAAAGTTTCAACTCTGACATAGTTTTTATCAACATATACATTTCACAATTGGATATAAAGTAAATAGAGTGTTATAAACGATGAAATAGGAAATAGTTTCTTTAAATACTTGACATGAAATTTAAATCAGAAAGAATACTTAATTTTATGATCTTTGACTATCTGAAAATTGTTTACTATTCGAAAAAATACAAATGAAAGTTGAGTATTGGAAGTTAAATAGTGGACCCTTATGGGAAGTTGAATACTGAAGGAGATGCAGCGATATTATTAAATTTTGTCTAGGTGGACACGTTGAGAACGCGTAACTAAAGATCAATTATATTTCTCTAAATGTGGGAAAAGCGTTATTATTTGTATAAAAAGGATTAAGAGTTATTCACCATTTTAATATTTTATTATATTCATTGTTCGATATCTTTTAAATTAATTACCTGTTACAACCGTTTCAATACATGCAATGTCAATATCATGTAATCTTTATCACGTAAAATACAGAATAAAATACAAATTCATATAAAGTATTCAAAAATTGAATGCAATTCAAATTTTTATGGATTATCTATGATTCAATATATTTTTATCGTTTAATGTAATTTACTATCATTATAATTTAATCTAGCATAACAAATGTTATTAATTTAATTTCTCTGTATAATAATAAATATTTAAGTCTATCTAATAAGTACATATACTTACACTGTACATATACTTATATCTACATCTATCATCTATATACGTCTTGGCTTACTTTTAGTTTCTTTGAAATTAGCACACAAAAGAAAGAAACAACTTTGCTTTAACCTATGTAGTTTTGTTAGCAGCAAACACCTTGGAATGTTACCTATTTGTTACCGTACTTTGTTTCTTACCTTGAATTACCGTCCACTATGCCATAATAAGAAATATGATAAGAAATGTAGACAATATATCGTTACATCGCGTTACTTGATTTGATTGTTCCAATAAATACCGAGAAAATGAAAGAGAGAAAAAAGTATTAAAGTATTTAATCGTTATTTCTTGAGCGAATTTGAGCGTCTTCACGAATCAAGAATCTTGAGTCTCAACTAATAAATTAATCTTAGAATTACGTGTTTGGATATCAGTAACAAATTTAGATCCTGCATCGATCCTCGTTAGCACTAAATACATATGTACATAAGTATCTAACAATAATGCCGCGTTCACTCTGCTGTTGGCGAAGAGTTCGCGAACTGCGATTAAATTACAGCGAGCTCATTTGCAACAATGAACAGCGTTTGCTCGGTAAGCGATACATCAAAGAATCAATTCATAAATTCCAACTGTATGTGGACGCATTAAGGACCGCAAGGATTAAGCGAATAAACCTGGAACGAGCTGCTCACCAACAACAGTACGGATGCGATGCAGTTTCTGTTAGCTAGCGATTCTGTCCAGTGTGAATTCAGCTTAACAACAGCAATAAATGTCAAGACATGTTAACGAGTAACAGTAACAAATGTAACTTTACACTTTAACTTGTTAACGTCAATTTAAGATTTGGAATTATTATTTAACACGCTGAGTGTTACGTGTAACAAATTTGGATGCCGAATGAAGTTTTTGCTTTATACTTTAACTTTTTCATTATTTTTATTTATTTTTAATTTTTTTTTCTAGTATTTTTTAGTTTTGATATTATAATAATAAATTTTAAGTTTACAAAAAGCTAAAAATTATATAATTTTATATTTTACATATTTCCCAAAATCCGTGTAGCATTTCTGGTACGTGCGGCATTTTGAAACAGTTCACTCAAAACTGTCTCGGCACTCAATGTGTTAAAATTTGAAAATTTTTACAAAATTTCATCAGAGAGATCTCAAATGAAAAACATACACTTCAAAATAATTAAAATATTATTCGTTTATTATGAAAAAAAGTGTACTTGCTTAAGTTCGTTTATGTTTGTCATAATATTGTCATAATGTTGTCATTGAAAGTCAGATTATGCGATTGTACTAATACTTATCAAAAGCATTTTTTAAAAATTCGTGTCAATTGCTCGTTAATCTGTAATATTTTATTATTTTTAACAAAACAAATATATGTACAACATATGCACTTATCTGCTAAGATTTGAAAAAGATAGATATTCACTTGAAACAAGTGAATATTAGCTTTTGAATGTTATATACATCAATGATTAGCTTTTGAATACTGTACACTGTCGATGTAATAAACAGAAAAACAATTTGAAGTTAAAAATCTGGAAATTTCATTAAATAATATAATAACTGTTAAAACATTGAGCGTACTTTTTTAACGGTATTAATGATGTAACTTTGTTCGAAAATTATCGTATCCATCCAGTTTTCTATAAATCAACGTATTCTCATAATCTTTATCTAGAATACAAAATAGAAGATTTTATTAAGACATCGTTGATTCGAATTTGCAAATATGAATTAGACATATAAGAATCTTATTTAATGTGATAAATGCACGATTCCTTGAAAAAAATCAAACAATTTTGTTGATATAATGAAATCAATTTTATGCAAAGTAATATTAACGATTACTATTATTTTCTTGAAAGAATTTGTACTGCGTTAAAGTATCAAAGAAACAATGACTTCAACATAAATACATTTGTTGTGTTTTTAGTCTGGATTATTTTCGTTGTTTTGATATTAGACTAAAAGAAATGTCTTTCAGATCGAAATTTGATAATATCTTATATCAAAAAAGAATATTTTTCCACAATGATTAACTTCAGAAATTTGCCCGTTCGGAAGGGTCTTATAAAATCTAGAGTTAAATGAAAAACAAAGAAAAATGGAGAGCGGTACGCGAGTTATACAAAGCAATGTAGCGATAGCATTACCAACTGACTATCGCTGTCCGATCGGAAGTCTTTGTAACTGAACCCAATACCAATACATATATGCATATACACATATGCCCTTATCTCTATTATATTGTGCCCTTATCTCTATTTATTTTCTTCGTACTGTTCTTTGTCTTTTTTTGTCTTTCATAAAAATTTAAACCTACATCTTCCGAATGGGTAAATTTCCGAAATTAAAATTTTATATTCAGGGTCTTTTTATACCTCTCGTATCACTTTTCAAATATCATCTCGATCAGCGATGTGAACTATTCGGAAGTACAGCCATTAAGACTATAATATGTATAATAAAAAATATTATTTTTTTACTATTATTTTAAAATAACAATGTTACTAAAAGTAATATTAATCGAGTTTACTAAATTTAATTGAGTTAAACAACAACAAATGCATTCAGAGTAATCGTGTGTTATTGATTTCAAATATTTTGTATAGACTTGTAATAATATTTTTGAAAAACCCATAAATTAAACTAAATTAATCGCGACAAGAGCAATTAATTTGTTTGATATTCAACGCACCCCAAGAGCAATATAAGAAATAACATTGACACAAGTTGTTCGAGGCAATAATGAATGTAATACAGAAAAGTAATTGGACACTATCGACGGATTAAACACGCATTAACGAAATTAACAATCCATTATACGTAAATGTGCTTTAGTATCGACCAAAAGCTAATACAGCGTGATATATTTATTCTCAAAACCCATACATGACATTTTGTGCGTATCGTGACACAACTTAAGTTACAAATAATTTTATTGCGTATATAAATATATCGAAGAAAAAAATCATTTCTATAGCCGCGATTCGATTGATTGGCAATTGTATGCCATTAAAGTATATATAATCCATTGAACAATGCGTTGTAGATCCGCGTCACATAGATTTTAGTTATCTTTATACTATCCATGCATTAGTGTGTTACTGTTTAAATAATTATCGCACAACATCACGTTTTTGATCGTTTTTTTCACTTTCATTGCAACACATACAGTTATTGCACATTTATACTAATTTATAACAATTATTTTTAAAAATTAGATAATAAAAAATGCTTGAAAGTAAACTTGATCTTGATCTTGGTTACGAATTTGGTTTCTAAATTATCGGAATGATCTTAAAATTTTTCAGTTATTTTACAACAAGCTGATATTATTCGCTAATGTTAAATTATCTACATAGTAAAGTACGTTATATCACGAACTGCTACAAACGACTCTTCAACCTTTTTATTGTTACTATCTCACCTCATTTACATTAAATGAAAATTTATCGCCCGATCTTTCTGTTCATATAGTTCATTACAGAGACAGAAGGAAGAGCTTAAGAAGCAGTACTTAATCTTCTATGAAATGCATTCAAACTTTTATCCAACGTATTCCCAGAAGGTAAATCTGACACTGTCACGTTATGTGCAAACTTGGTCAATTTATCATTTATATCCAATCATAATGTAATGAAGATTCCAATGGTAACTGCTAGTATTTCACCTCTGGACTATCCTGTTTCTCGGTATTCTAACTTTTATGTTAGCTTTTATGTTGAGATGCATCTATAATAATGTATGTGATTGATTTTATTACCAAAAAATAGTAAGATATAAGGGAATCAATAATTGCCCTGTTTACAATATAATCGATCTTGTTACTATAAGAAAATGAGAATGTTCATAGATAATTTTACCTATCACGTAATATTTAATACTTATGTTGTATGTACATTATATGTATAGTATGTACATAAATCATATAGATTCATAGCTATTACACTATCATATCAGTGATTTCAGTCAGTAGTAGAATATATTTAAAATAAAAAGTATTTGAAATAGTAATTGACGTACTCTTATTGAAATAAAATATTATTTGAAAATTTATTAGACCCATAGACACTCATAGACAAAATTTCTTTCTGTACAAAAATAAACAATTAGGAACGATTTTACAAAAATAACATTCAAACATTTCAAGAAACTATTTCAACTTTATCACAAAAAATATATTAAATAAATAAATACTCAAATATTCAAATACATTTTCCATATACTTGTTGACTCAAATAAATTTCAAACAACATTTCAATCCATAAAAAAACCAAATAATTACTTCAAATAAATAAATGAAACACTGTGTAGAAAATAATCTCTATAAATATTGTATATGTATATTTTACTTGATATACTATTTTATGCAGCACTGTATGCAATATATTTTATGAAAATCTAAAATAAAATCTATTTTTTTATAAATATCTCTCATTCTAGTTAAGGTATTATAATACTATAGTAGTAGTATTAGTTTCATTATAATCAGTATATACATATATGTAATTGTAAATAAATGAGAACATATTTATCTCTGATGTGGAATTATACGTAATTTGTTTCATTATATGTAATTATTTTATATATTAGAGAAAATTAGCATGTGGGTTCATTCAATTTTCAAAATGGAATAATATTATCTCCATGCCTATTGCTTTCATAACACGTATATATCATACAATCAAATCAGGACATTCTCAATTGAGAATGTACATACCAAACACAATAGAGTTCATTATTCTACTACGTTTGACGTGAATGAGAATGACTTCTCTCGTTTTACGAATAAATATTGATAATTTCCATTGTCAAAGGCCGCCTACTACCATGCCCTTGATAACAACGTTCTTAATTTTACTTTTTCTTAATTTTCCTTTTTCTAATTTTTCTTTATATTTCCTACCTTTTTGCTATAATTATTTTTATACAGGTCTGGCAGTCATTTCTACACTTTGGATTCTTTCAGACGGCGATACTTCGCTACTATCGCCAATCAGATACCATGATACACGCATGAGATATGTAAATACTTGTTTGGAAATATAAACATTTTATCTCTTTTGTATGCAAAATGCCCTGTTTCTTTACGGAACAGACCTTGGATTTGAGAATTGCTCTTAATCACTTGCATTTATTCTACGGGTACGCGTGACCAAAATTTTCAATTTTCATTACAATTTTTTCCCTTCTTATTAAATAGCAGTCTATACTTTTTTGGTGATATAACAAAATATTACTACATTCGCCATCACTTTTTTTACTATCCCTTGTGATTTGTCGTTTTTTGTTTTTAAACTCGTTGAAATGACATCATTAAAATCACTATCGTTTTTTATTTTAAAATATACGTAGAAATTATTAAGAAATAATAAATTTATTATTTATTTTGCCTGCATTATAATTAAATATATTGAAAATTGAGTAGAGATTTACAATAAATATACGTATTTCTATGAAAATTGTAACGTATTGCTCGCTTACTATACGACGTACTGTTTTGAAAAATAATTTCAGTCGATCATTCTTATTCTTCAAATAACTGACTATCGACATATAAAAGTCTGAGACAAAAAACTTTCGACACGCATGGTACGTCATTCCACAAAAGGAGTAAATGTGACTGTGTACTTACTGTTACTGACTGACAGATTTCCATGTTTGTATAGGATTGAGAAAATGTCTAATTTTAAATTAAGTCTATATTTTAAAACAATAACAAACAATGAGATAACGTATAAATGATGATAACATTTGGATTTAGATAATTTAAATCTATTGATTGCTTAAATTTTTCTTATTGTTTCGACAGAGCAATATCAAAATGCTGAATAAATTCACTTGCAAGTTATGTGTTCATCGCTCATACGAACTTACAATTAATGAATTTATATACATACAGTGGCAATTACATACTTATGTACATTAAATTTTCAGTATTTCACAAAATTGACGATATTTCAATTCTTATAATTTTGTAACGAGAAATGATACAACAATAAATCTGAACTTATTTTAAAGCATGAAGTTTTTGTTTTTACAAACCTGAATTTATTTTTTTTCAAAAATGTTTTTATATCATCTAATAAGTGAGAAAGTAATATTTTTCTTTCGAAAATGCTATAAATTTATACGTCTATCAAAGTATTGAAAAATTTTTTTCACGACTAAAGTGAAAAAATACCGATATCGTTTAACGTTTGCAAAATGTAAGAAAATGTGTAGAATGTAATAGTGAAGATTTGAACAATTATTATAGATGTTGAAAAGAAGGTAAGTATTTCAAAAAGTATTAAGTTGTTCGTCAATGTATCCTAATATTTTTTTATTCAGAATGGCACGAGCAAATGAAATTATAGAGTTGCATTCAAAAAATGAGTGCAATTGCACTTTGCAACTAGTGTACTTTTGCAAAAAATCGCATTACAGAATGATAGAGTTTGTTAAAATTTCAAAATCTTCCTCTACAATTTTTTTCTATCTTCAATAGTAATCAACTTATAATCTAGCTCACAATTAAGTATATTCTGTATAATTTTTCATGCTTTCAGAAACACGAAAAGTAATTAAAACAATAATTGATATGATATTTCATCATGTAATAATTTATTATGAATTATTAATATTATAAGATTACATAGAAAAGAAAAAAAAAGCATGGAAGAGCACAATCCCAGATCAGAGTGTTTAATCTACATTAAATTATCAATTATTTAAAAGTGTTCTTTATATCAAAAAAAAAAAAAAAATCTTCCACACGCGCATCAAACTATGTAGCTGTGTGCAACTTGTTTGTGCTAATGAAAAATGGTAATTAATTTACATTACGCTTTTTTTTATTTCTTTTATCAAATATATAACAATCGTAAATTTTTATGTTGTTATTTTGTATCTTCGCAAAATAGCCATTGTATTTTGTAAACATACTGTTATGGCTTATGACCACGTAACAATCGCCACGATTTTTCAAGTATTTTCGGTTATTACAGAAAAAAATGTTCAAAATAAAAATTAATCAATTTTAAGTCGGTTAATATAAAAATAAAATAAAATATACTGCAATATAAAAAAAGTATTTGAAGTCATGTCAAAGTTATGTTCTATTGTAATTGAATTTCTAATGTTAATGATAATATTATGAAGTAGATCAATTTTTCGATCTCAACTGTTTCCGATTTTCAACCATGCAAGAAAATGAACTTTTTCTTCTGGAAAGATTTTTTGTAGTAATTTATGTAACTATTTTAAACGGATTTCTGATCATTTTACATTTTTCTTATACATAATTTGCTTGGATAACTCATTAAAGCTGTCCGTTTCATTCTCTAGGGAATGTTTAACTTATTCCTTTATCTTCCTGCTTTTATTAGGAGGGAGATATTCGAGTTAGGGAAGCTGAAGTTATACCTCCTTCCTGTCGCCTGAGGAAAATTATGTAAAGTTATGTAAAAGTCTATGTATATAAAAAATTTTTTCTTTCTCTCCTCGTTCTTCACATTAGATTTCAAGCTTTTGTAGCTTCTCGATACTTTTACAAAGACGAAATTAATCGTTTTTAAATACAAGATTATAAATATTGAGTTTGAGAATTAAAAATAATTCATTAACCTCTCAATTTGTTACGTCATACATCATATATATATAAATGACAGATATAATCAGAATCAAAAATTCATTACTTTGGAGTACTTTCTCAATTTTCTTCTCAACGATTTTCAATTATTTTGAGATGATGATTGAATGAGGTTTAAAAATTAAGTATCAAAGTGTCTAATGTAATTATAATTGTGATATATATAACAAAAGGAAAATTTGAGCAGAATATTTAATGAAACGTATTAAAATAAGTAAAAATACTTATTTTATCTAAACCAGTTTTATCTAGTGTTTAATTACTTCATATTTCTTGAATAAATGACATTTTTAATATTTCTATTTCAAAAATGAAAATTAAAGGGACATTAATTGATCCAATTATAAATACATCTAAAAATTTTATTTAAAAAGAGATGCAATTACATTTTGTAAATGCGTAAAATTAATTTTCGTCTTTATTTCATTTTACTTTATATCTTTTTTTCTATCTTTAACCATTTGAAATATACTATTTATTCCTACATTAGTAACGCGAAATAATTTCTATAGCTTTATGTATATTCAACGTATAATTTAACAAAATAAAAATAAGTGCATAATATTAATTTTCTCGAATTATTTTTTCAGGCAGAGTTTCTATCTTTTTTTTTTGTATTACTATTGTATTTTGTATTTTCTATAAATTATGTTCTATTCTGTTCCATTCTCAATGTGCAAATTTTTATTTTTCATTATGTTAAGATATGCAATGTAATGTGTCCCATTTAAATCAAACATTTAAATTATTTTCATTACAGTTATGAAACAATAGTTGAATGTATGTATGTAGTTTTAAGATGCGTATTTAATGACAATAGAAAAGTTTGTTCCAAGGTCATTGTAAAGATCATTCTAAGGTCATCATAATTTTTTTGCCGCGACAAATTCTCGAGTATACATGATATCAGTATCGCGATACTAAATCGTGCGAGAATGCATCCATAAGACTATATGCATTTTCAGCATCCATTATCCACATATATCTCAAAAGTATCTTTGTCTCAAAAACGATCGATAACTAACATATACTGACATATACGTTGTCCGGACAAGCTTACAAGCAGAATTTATTAGCATTGAGTAAGTCAATGAACTAAGCAAATTCAATAAGTATATGTGTAAAAAAAAGTTGTCCAAAATGTTGGTTTTTACAACATTTTCAAAAATCATCGAAATCGGAGACGAGACGTAATATGTTATGATCCTCACCTAGAAATTAAACTGAGATATCTTTCCAAAAAGTTTTCAATCGACATGTGAATCGAAATTTTGAGGCGTTGGAAAGGAGGAGGAAAAACATTAAATATAAAATTTTTTTGAGTTTTTAATTTCCGAGATAAAATAAAATAAAAAAACTTTTGGTACAATATATTAAATTCTGATTAATACTTAATATTATCATCGATGAGCGTTGAGGAACTGTTTAATTTACGTAATACTGCTTTCAATCTCACTTGTCTATAGAGTATCCCACGTAAACTTAGTTAATCACAACGTTATGGTTTTGTGATTAACGCTAACTCCTACTTTTCAATTCATCAGAAGCAAATTTTAAACATAGTAATTGTACATGAGACACATAACTTGTATCATTACCTACTGAATATCCGGAGACGACAAGTACATAATAAAAACAGTTGATATAGTATAATGCCTATATAAGCAGAATTCAATGTATTGTATTGAAAGTTTTTTTATTAATATCTGGGGAAATAAAAGATAAAAATTTAACTAAATTACTCTCGGGAACTAACAAAACTAACATTTTTATATTTGAGTCCCTCGCTTCATTCTTTCAAAATTTCATATCAATCGTAAACTGATGTTTTTCAGAGCTACAGCCGTGAATTGCATTGTGATACAAATAACAATTAATTTGGTGCTACTGTTTTGCAAAAGCAATTCAATTATAATTTTAAACTAATCTTTTATTTTTGTAATAGGATTATTGTTCCTCAAATCTTTAGCTATTGTGTACTCTATTAAAAAATTTCCTGTTTACTTTTATGGAATATATTTTAACACGTTGTGGATACCTGAGACATTTTGCGTTGCCGGAAGCCGTCACATATAATACAAATACGTTAATACCTCGATATAATGCAAACAAATACTTGGCCATAGAAAAAAATTTGCAACTTCGGTTCGCAAAATAATTACTGACTGCGACAGTTTTAATAAACTCCATTAATCTCCAGATGGACACTTACAACAAGATTATAACTATAAAACAGAATGGCGCAGAAAAAACACTCACAAATTACACTCGCAAATAAATTAACAGAATATAATTAACTGAAAATAATAGAATTTTAAATATTAGAAGTTAATATCATTGAATAAGTACTAACAATTAATCAAATGAAGAATCTAAAAAATTGGGAGATACGATACGCGGTTAGAAAATAGGGAAAATAAATTTTTTTAACTATGTAACAAACTTATTAAGAATAGTGATTTAGATAGTTGCGTGAGTTTGACTATTTTTAACATTGTAAATAGCAGTGATTGATGAGTTAAAATTCTTGGAGATACACTCCTCGTCAAAAAGATAAATCGTGTGTAACAAGCAATATTGTAAGATTACAAGCTCACGATATGCGGACATTGGAAATAAAGCACAATATCAAGATCTTGTGTACAATAAGGAAAAAATTGTCTTATTCTAAGAACATATAATGATAGTACATCTAGAATAATAATGACTATATACTTTAACTAACAATAATATATACATCACACACACACACATATATATACATACAGTGAAGAGCATACCTATAAAATAAGACCAATTGGATCATTATATGATCTTTTTTAAAAAATTAAAATTATTATTTCAAATTATCTATTAAATATATTTTACATTCCCCTTTGTTTTCTATTATACGATTAAGTAAAAAGATTTTTTTATGTATTTTTGATTTAAATTATCGTATTCATGTGGAATAGCATCTTTTAATTCATACATGAATTCATATTGTTCACTAACTTTATACATTAATGAGTTGTCCCCACAACAATTTTCAATTAATGTGTGGCAAATTTACAAGCTACGGCAAAATAGACATGTTTTTCTTCAAATAAAATTCGATCAATTTTGTAGTTTATGTATATTTGTATTATGTTGCTGAAAAATGTATTATCTGGAAATTTTTCTTTTTTCTATTACTACTATTACTCTCCATTTTCTGTCAATAAATTAGACATTTATTGAAATAACTGATAGCAACTCAAACCAATACATTAGCTCTGCCCATTTGTCGTCGATTCTGTCATTGTTTCATACATCGTGAAAATATTCGAAAACCAACCGGGCCATGTTGTGATTGAATTCTTTTTCTGTCCGAAAATAGCACTTTTCTGTTCCAATGCATTTTCTTTTTTGCAAATTGTAGATGTTTTGTTTTGTGTTTCGTCATTTACGCAGATTTCTCCTTCAATTCCAGTCTCTTAATATTTCTGTACGATTATATTTTTAAATTATTTATTCAAGTTCATTAAATAATATTATACAACGGAACGAAAATAACTATAGCAAATATAAATAAAAATAATTAAAGTAATTTTGAATAATCAGATTTTTTTCAATGACTTGGAAATAGCGAGCTTGATTATTAAGTGCAAAATAAACTGAAATTTATGCTATCGCAAGCAAAAATTCCAATTCAAAAACAATCTTTCTGTTACGTCGTTCTTTTGTGTATCTTCAAAGGAAAGAATTCGGTCTACCAGAAAGCTGATTGCCGTGTGACATTTACATTTGGTTCAAAGCCCGCCAGTCGCTTGTATTTTTCACTGTCCAAGTGCATAAACGCCTATGTATTTTGTTGTATTTACAGTTATACAAGTTGCTCATGGACCTAAAAAAGGGATGAATCCAAGATTTTTGACAGTTTCTTGAGCATATATTTTGGAAATTGGACCTGTACTTTGAAACTTTGGATATTTTTGGATTCTCACTTAAGAAATTCTTCGCGCGCAGTTTAAGCAGAACGAAATCTATGATTATTAATTGTTTATCAGTGGAATGTATGTTCTCACGCCTGAGATAAAGAAGTTTTCCTTTCGGTGGTAAAGTGAATCGTGAGAGATAAACTAGACTGTTTGGTAGTCGCAAAAATTCTCTCTTTGATGGATTGCGAGAGATTAACTAGGCTAGTTAGCAGTCAAACGTATTCTCCCTTGCAAGCCGATGGAAAGTAGGGAGAGCTCCTTTGTTTTTCTTTCACTGGTGTCGCGAAAATTTCTTGACGCCAAGGTGAGGCATACAGCTCAAATGTTAGTCGTCGATTGAATGTGACTTTGTCTAAACATTTTGCCTATACTTGGGAAAGTGAATGCTTTGATTTAGGCCACGGTCGGGAACCATGTAGACTTTTGAACAAAGATCAGCCAGATGGTCAAGGGCTTGCTGGCGACTAAATTACTTGCTCAGGTCATTTGAAGACCATAAACTCTTTATAAAGAACATGCGATCAGACTATGTGGCATTCTCGCATAGAAACTTTCCCGAACACAAATATTTAATTCGGATTAGAATTTTTGGGAATCCACGGTGAAGGTAATCGCGTCTTCGTTACGTCGTGACTTGCTAGGTATTGTGTACTATTTTACTGAACTTCAACAACGCGTTCGAGTCGGTTCTTATATAGGCCAACTTTCTTCTCAATCATGTGATCATAGGCATTTTATAATTATTGACAATTAGTACTGCGTCCCGGTATGCGTCCCTCACATTACATTTAATCCTGGCTAAGACCAAGAGCAGAAGAACGCATTCCCTACAAATTCTTACCTGTTATACTGATTTGTTTGTAAATAAATATTGGTTTTTAGTAGCATGGCGCACGTTATATGATGTAAACATGTTTACATCACACTGCATTATAGTGCTATGCTTGTCGTGAAATTATTCATAGCAACGAATATTAACTGTGTCATTTTAATTTCTTCTTATTCTTCAGTGACATTCAGATCACAGTTTTGCAATTAACAAAATACAATTAATGTTTGATCGTCAACCATTTCGAGATGTATTCAAATATCGCATCCAATGTGCCCGAGTAAAAAATTAAGTAACAAGTCCATTCCTAATTAGCAGCGTTAACAAATATTATATTAAAATCAACTTTCAAAATCATACCTACAGAGAAGAGCATAATAATAAAAAATTATGGATATTTAAACTGTTATGACTTCGTAAAAAAAAATCATACAACAATCGGTCTCGTTTTAAAATATTTTGACATGACAAATATTATGACATGATCTACCATGGTCTTGAAAATTATCATTATTTCTTTATAATGATACGTTAAATCTTGCTGTACAGTTTCTCTTTTTATTATTTTTTTTTATTTTATTGAACTTTGAATATTAGGGTTAGATAACGAAATATTAGAATTTCTTGAATTTTTGTCGTTTAATCATACTCAAATTCAATAAAATGACGAAGGAAAATTGTATAGCAAGTTTTAAGGAATCGTTGTAGAAAGTAAACTTCAACGTTCAAGATCACTATAGATTTAGTCATAAATAAAATTTTTCATTGTTCATTGAAAACTTTTTTTAAAGAAAAGGACATTTTTCCACCTGCAACATGATGTAAAAATGTATTAGGAGAAAAACGAATTCAGAATGATTAAAACAGAAACTTCACGCTTTAAAATGAGAGACCAAATAAATCGTTATATGATTTCTTTTAAGAAGTTGTAACATTTTGAAGCATCGGTAATTTTTCATTTAAATTAATTGCAGTGCAAAATTGACTTCAGAAACAGTTTATATCTGCCAAAATAATGGGCGGTAGCACGATGATAAAATTTTTTCAAGAAAATCAAAACATCCTACAAAACACTACATATTTTGCTTTTTCTATATTCTATATGTAAATATTCAATAAAATATTATTTATGTTAAAATTGCACGTGTGTGTTCAGTTTCGCTCATCACTGTAATTCTCAAGTATTTTAATAGCCAAAGCTCTATATGGGGATCATACAAAATCAATTCTAAAGAAAAAATAATTGGATTATTGCTTAAAAATTGGAATACTATTTTATTATATAAATTAATATTATTTTATTATTTTATACAATATTGCACAAAGTTATGGATCGTTTTTCAATAATTATATTCAAAACTTACAATGAAGTGATATGTTGTTGTACATGAATTTTTAAGTAAGCAGATTGGGGCAATCAGACAAATGTCAAGACTATCTCAAAAATAATTTACATTTTTTTAAACCTTAACTCTTTTACTAATCAACAAAATTATCGATGATAAGGTCGGAATTTTATGAATCTAATTTTTATCTAACCTAATCCATTAAATTAGTTACTAGGTAGAATATTTAGGTTTAAGTAAGGTTCGGGTTTAACTTTTTATTACGCCGTCGCAAGGCGACCGGCTACTCGAGTTTTTAAATACACCCGTTATACGCGTCCATTGCCGGCCGCCTCGATGTATCTATAGAAACTATAAACAATCGGCGACTCAACGCTTACACACATTCTGCCACAGACACGTAGCTATAGGTAATATTCATTGTAGTAGTAGCAATAGTTTTTTTGCAAAAATTTCGGAAACTAAGGCCGAGCGACTGTTATATGTATAGCAAAAAAATTGTTCGAAATATTGATTTTTACAACATATTTAAAAACCGTCGAAATCGGTGAGACCGTCGAAATCCCTTTACTGAATAATTACCAAAATTTCCTACATGTCACAAGAAAATTGAAATCTTAATTAATTATAATGATGTTACAAAAAAAAGTTGGCAAACCTAATTTTCAAATTTGTCAAGAACTCAAGTGATGCTAAACATAAAATAATTTAAACATATCCTCCACTAAACTTACATCTAATTTCACTGAATCGAATTTTAACTCTATTGTTAACAAACAATTCGGAACCAATAAGTTACACAATGTTCACTAGTCCAGGTTTAGATAATATACGTTGGAATTGTTTATCTATATGGCGGCGCGATGCCTTAAGCGGTATGAACGGCGATTCGCGCGCTTGTATTTGAGGCAGATAGCGACCATGCGTGAAGTATTGTGAAGAGAAGAATGATACGATTCCGGTAGATGATCGGAGATGGCGAGAAATAGACTGTATAATGGATAAGTGTGATAGTAATATAATGTATTACTGACTATAGCTCAGTGAGGTGGCGATTACAGCGATGATAATAACTATAGCCCGAATTGTGTGACAACGCACTGACGTGATACGCACTCAGTAATTGTATTTTCGTACGTAGTGATACGCACTGACGCACTGTTGAGTATAGTAATGCACTGATAACACACTATGGTGAATATGACGCACTAACTGCGAAGTAAATTTAAAGGACAGGCATGCGGATCAGCGGTCGGGAAAGACAATCAGTTGGAATAGAGCGTGATAAACGTTTGGACTTCTTGCCAGCATAAAAAATGAGTGAGGCGTTGTTCTTATCTAAAATAAAAAATAGAATTATAAATTATTTTATGTGGACAAGAAGCCTAACGTCTTTTGTACGCATAATTCTAATGATTAGAATTATGAGAAATCGTCCGAACAATCTAGTTTATTATTTAACGATATATAGAAATCCAGAACAATTTCGACTAGAACAAGTCTATAGTAACTCCAATTCTCAAGTCGAATAAAGATCACAGATTTCTTATGAACTATTGGCTAATTGTTCTCACTTCTATTATATACAAATTAATGGAGAAAGTGATTAATAAGAGACTTCAATGGTTTTTTTAAATTAATAAAATCATCAAAATGGATTTAAAAAGTTCAGATTAATTCTTGGCCATCTAATTAATCTAGAATCAAATATTGAAATGTTGCAAACACGTAATAGTCATATACTTTGATCTGGAAAATATTTATGACATGGTTTCGAAATCATTGAAGAAGAATGAAATCCTTTTTAACAATGGTATCAAAGATAACAGACTTATCATTATAGTAAATTTTTTTAAGCACAGATTCATAAAAGCCAACGTTTATAGAACCATATCTGATCAATTTGAAATTCAAAATGACGTTTGTCAAAGATCATTTACAATTAGTGTTACTCTCGTTTAAGTAGTTATAAATGAAATTTCAAAAGTAATCTTACCACCGTCAAAAGTTTCCTTATTCGCTTGTATAGAATAAGATATCTTGATATGCAAAGGAAGAAATATAACTACTGCACAATTCAGTTGGACGTAAAAAAAATATCAAAATCTAAATTCGAATATAGTTGTTTTAAAAAAAATCATAGTAAAATACTAATTGGTAATGAACAACTAAGGAAATCAAATATTATTAAAATACTAAAACTTTTTTTCGATGGTCATACCACTTAAAATTTCTTAGAGGCGTTTGTATATAAGCAGAATGAATATTATAAAATCTATTTCCTCCTGTGCAAACTGAGGTGCAAATAAATATAGTATACATGCTTCTAATGTCAAATAAGACATGCATTAAGATTAAATTGGAGGCCAATCGGAAGTACTTTATGATTCTGTTTCTTATAGCAACTTTAATGTTTTGAACTCTGTTCACATGGGATTAAGACTAAGTAATTAGGACCTTCAAATCAAGCCCAGTATTAAATATTTTTGGCAAAACTACGAAATTGCCATTAAACTTCAGATGTATCAAACTTGATATTTCTTGTGCAGTAAAAATTAAAATACTACCAAATAATCTTGCTCATAATAATATTTGGTTAACTAAATACAGGGATCAATTTGCTGTAAAACTCTTTTACATTTGATTACATAATTACATAAATAACCTAATATCTAAATATCCAGTTGTCATAAATTCTCAACTTCCAATTGAACTGCCGCAGACGATCGCCTTTCGTAATATATTGGATTATTTAAAAAAGTAACTAGTAAAATAAGTATGTTTTTTTCTAACACATAAATATATTATATATATATATATATATATTTTTAAATGTAATTAACTTCATTTTAAACCGCAATTCATTATGTAATTTGATATCTGATTGTTCGTCCGTTTTAGAAAAGAAAAATATACAATTTCTTTAAGAATTGTTTGTTTGATGTCGATTTCAAAATGGAAAATCAAAAAAGAACATTTTCGTCATTTTGCTGTATTACTTCCGAGAAGAAAAAAAAACGTTGTGCAAATTCATAAAAAATTATCTATTATATATATGGTGGAGAAAAATTATCTAATATATATATGGTGGAGAAGCCTTCAAATTACGGCAATGTCAGAATTGCTAAATTTCACTATCGATAAGGATATCAAATCATTCTTGAAATTTTTTTTTGGTCGAAAAAGATAAGAGCTTTTTTGAACACAGAATCATAAAATTGCCTGAAAGGTGGCAAAAAGTAATCGAACAAAATGGTTAATATATTAATGAAGTTTTTGTTTCTCATGAGAAATTCGCACACAAGCTATTTTTGCATCTAATAATTAACTTCTATAAATACCTATAAATTCCTTATATTTTAACTTCGTTTTTTCCGAGAAAATTGTAAAAATATATACGAATGGATTTCGTTTTGATAAAGACAATGAATGTGTAATCTTACATCAAAACAATATCTTTAAATGTAATTTAATATATGTTCCAATTTTTTTTTTTTTTTGTGAAGCTTTTGTTATTTGAGTCACTCTTCATACTATTAAAAATGCTACCGAGTCTAAATTTATCATACTTACTGACTTTAAAAATTGTGTAAAATTTAAATTCAAATAAGAAGTGAAACAAGAATGGTAACAAATAGATTACACTTACGTAGATTCCTTCCACGTAGGAATTGTTAGAAATGAAATTGCCGATAAATTGGCTAAAAATATTTCATTCATGAGCTTTTAACAAAGAAATCTCACGGAAAAATTTCATAAATTTCTTAACTTTACTACTTTAAAATGCAAATTACTTGAAATTGTATGGAACAGCTACCAGATTTTTAATGTATTTTCTATAATTAGAAGAAATAACATCTACAATAGCACCTTGCTAAATGAACTTAATCGTCATGACTATTTGAATATTGGTCACAAAATTAATCCATGAACATTCGATATCGATGAAGATACCCAAGAAGTGCATTCGTAACGTGGATTTAACATGTTGAGTGTTAAAATAGTTTTGAGTAAACTACTTCAAAATGCCGCGTATATCAGAAATAGTACACGGTATAGAGTTTGGGAAATATGTAAAAATTATATACTTTTTAGCTTTATAAGAGTTTGAAATTTATTTATTATTACAATAAATGTTTAAACCAGAACATACAATACGTAACAGAAAAAATTTTATACATATTTTCAATATGAAAAATTTTATTTAAAAAACTTTATTCATATTAAAAATGTACAAAAATAACAATAAGAAGTTAAAGCATAAAGCAGAACTTCATGTGCAAAACGAGGTTCACCAAATTTGGTACATGAAGCACTCAACATGTTTGTAATCAGCTGTTAATTGTAATTAGAACCAAATATAATTTACCAATTGATTTAAAAAATTCATTAAATGACAAAAAAAATTCAATTGCAATCAAATCACTTTGTTTATTAATGATATGTATCTCAGATATCTTACTTAAAAAATGTAGAATTTTTAGTTTCAATTTCAACATATAAGACTTATTGATAGAAATTTTCAGCTGCTAACAGCATGAGATGTTAACATAAATATAAATATATATATTAGTTTTACGCTGAACGGATCGAACATAAAATTGAATGCTTCGCACCAGATGTGACGATTGAATCAATGACAGACTAATATATTGTAAATTGAAAATCAATAATTCATGAACATTAGTATAATTAGATCGAGTATTGTTAGTACATTAAGAATTATTTAAAGTGCATAGAATTCTCATTTATTGAGGACGGATTGAAAATTATTTATAATATATAGTGCTCTCCAAAGAGTCTGAAAAGTCTGTTTTTTTACGGTTCATGTCGATCATTGTGGTGCTCTTAGAAGAGTAAAATATTATTTAAATTTGTTATTTATGTTCATTAAATTTGTTAAATATTTGTAAATCCAAAAATCTAATAAAGTAATCAAACATTAGATTGTTATAGCAAACTATGCCGTATCGATGCAGATCATACATATTATATTATATATACCTATCTTCTTTTATCCTAACTACTTCTTTTTCTTTATAATTTTAATTTTATTTTTTTATTCTCGAATTTTTGCTTGTACCAATTCTGCTATTTATTATTAGTCTTTTGTTTTTGCTTCTAAGCTTTCTATTTTCTGTAATTTTCCTGTTTCTCAGATTTAATTCCGTTATTATTATGTTCCTTTTTTTTTATTTCTTTCTTCTTTTCTTAGTATATTTACTAGATTCTTTACTCGTTTGCTTAATTGACTTGTTTGTATAATTCGTTATTATGCTTGTGTTTATTTTCGTCTGTCCTTTTCTCTATTTGCTCTGAATCTTTCATTTATTTTCTGTATCTTACTTTCGATGTCTTTTCCACTACTTTGTCTTTTAACTCTTTGAATTCTTTATTAAATCTCTTTTGTTTTTCTATCTTTTCTTTTTCTATCTTTTACTTTTTCTTTTCATAGCTTTTTCTTCAATTTCCTGATTTCTTCATGTTTGCGTTTTTCTCATTTCCTCTATCATATGATGATCATATGAATTCTTTATCGTTCGTCTTGCCCCTTGGTGCAATTTCGAAATTCCATTTCTTTTGACTCATCAATTTCCGATTCATTATCCTCATAGATAACTTTTGCAATATTTGGGCTTTCTGCAACAAATTTCACTTTGCTTCATCAAATGTCTCCTTGCTCTGGTGAGAGCATGTTTATTCTACCACAATTTTACGTTTTCCTTTCTATCCATGTCTTTTGCCCGCTATTCTCAATTAGTTTTTCTTTCCTGATGTCTCCTCACTTTACTATCCTTTTTCTACTTTTTCTCTTCTTTATTGTTACCTGATCTTTCTTTCCTCTGTCGTCTTTTGTTTCGGCTTCGACAATCGGTATTGTCTTATCATTCTTCCTCAGTTTCCTTTTATCTTCTCAGATGTCTTTCTTTTCTTTTTCCACTTATACATTTTAACACTCATTAACTTAATGTCACTTTCCTTTTTTTAAGTAGCTATTTTCCATGAATAAATCAACGAGTTTTTTAGCTTTTTGGCTCTTCATTCCAATTCTATAAAGCAATCTTTGCCTCCTATTATTTTATCTCTATTTCAGTTTAGCACGAAACATGTTTATTCATTCGCTTTCGGCCACGTGACCTCTGTAGTTTATTTCTGCAAGCCATTTTCTTGGACAAAATGAAATATTCATCAATTATAATATATTTACTTTTTGCAAAAATGTTATTTAAGAAGGAATACTGAGTTGTTAGAAAGAACAATTCGCTTAGCAAACAATCATCTCATATAATTTACAATATGGAAATGATAGAGAGACACTGAGACACTTATAAAGACACTGAAACTCTTACAAAATATACAAGATCCAGCCGAATATGTAAAGTGTAAATATGTAAAAGCGTAAAAGAAAAATATATAGAAATAAATTTTTTTATTTTTCTCCCGCACAATTTTCTGTTTTTTTTTTTTTTTTTTTTTTACATTCCTGGACATTTCTGAACAGCTTAAAAATCAAGAGAAATTTGGGACGGATGGCTCACAAGCATAACCGGTACATCGATTACCACTCCATTTTTTGTATTATATCTTATAAATTTAAACAAGTAACTTCTAAAAATGAAAATCTCGTTTATAATTGCATATTTGCAATATGTTCGTATGTTATAGAACAAAAAGTGACATTAAGTTTATTCAGAAAACAATTATTTTACGTAAGCGTTGCTAGCTGTCTTATGGCAATCTGATTGAAAAACACTAAATCAAATCCAAATCCAAATCTGATTGAAAAACACTAAATCAAATCCAATATATTGATGACATCCATTATAATCTTAATTGACATATCACAGATATTTCTCATAGCATATACAATTGTGCAGCTTTAGACAAGCTCACCCAATTTTCGTTTATATGTACATTTATAAGATGTTACCGATTTAGTGATACAAGGAGATGAATTTACATAAAAAATTTTTTTCATTACAGCTTTCCATTTCAAAAAAATTTATCAAATATACTTGATAATTTATAAATATTCAAGTATGCTTGATAATAGAATTTAGCTAAATATGACAGAAATTAATAGAAGGTTATTTTGCGGAGGAGGTATAAAAATAAATAAAGAATATGAAATAAAATTTTTTGCAAGATGCTTTGTTTTCGAGAACATCGAGTTTGAAAATTTACCAAATACACACAAATAAAAATTTTTAACAAAACATATGAAAAGTCCTTGAAAATGATACCTTAAATTTTATTGTACATTTTTCATTTATTTTTGGACATAAATTATTCGCTCTTATTCTGTTCTTAAAAACGAAATGAAGAAATTTTATTCTTTTCTTTGACTCATTTCTACATGTGGATTCACCTTTTTTCGGCTTGTACTAATAGATCGACACCCTATAAACAACAGATAAGAGTTAAGTTTACTTACAATTAGATCCAGCCGCTGTAAAGTGAGTGGTAGCCAATATTAACACTCTTTATAACAAACGCATAAATTATAACCAAACTTTACTGTAGTAAAACCAATAATTTTTTGAAAATATCTTGGAAACTAAGACCGATCGGCGGTTGTATGTAAAGGAAAAAATTGTTCAAAATGTCAATATCTATAACATGATGACAGTTTCTCACAAATATCTCGAAAACTAAAGCAGTTATATACCGCTTATATTATATATAATAAAAAATATATTTAAAAAATATATATAAAAAAAAAGTCACTTAGAATCATATTCTGGACTATATACATATATTAAAAAAATCATTAAAATTGATGAAATGGTCATTAATCAAATATGATTAATATGATATGACATCAAATGAAACAATATTTTAGGAAAGTGAAGGGGAAGAGGAGAGGATAATGAATATAAAATTTTAGCGGCTATAAATCTTTAATACAAATCCGGAATCAAATTTTGTTGAATTATAATCAGAAATCTCTATCGAATGTAATGAAATCAAAAAGAATATCGGGACTTATACAGAAATATAATAATAAAATCGTTAATGAAGTCATGTAATGACTTGAACTTGTAAAAAAATTACTGAGTTACTGATTATTAACAAATATTGATAAAAATATAAATAAGTGTGATAAGAAAATAAAAACTATTCGGAAATAGTTTATGTACTTACTTAAAAAATATCTATAATTACATAATCTTTTTGAAAAATATAAAAATAATAAGTGTAAGATGATTTTCATCATTAATTTTCGATTAAGTTTAATGATTTATGGATGTATAAATGAACAAAAAAAGTTTAGTGTTATTCCTCAGATATTCGATAATTTTGAATGATAAAAGCTTTTGGCTTACATAAAATTTTTGAAATTGAATTTTTTTCAGCTTTTTGGCTCAAATACCCACTGCGCGTATTGTTTACAGTTTACATAATAGCGATATCGGCCTCAGTATCTACATACAGGATGCTTCACTTAAAATCCGGCACTAACTTCCAATGCAATATTGTCAGATGACTCTCCATTCTTCGTGAATTGTTACCCAAAGAGAGCCAACAAATGATTAAACAATTGATTATATTGCTTAGTCAGAATAGAAAAATTATAATAAGACTTACGAGGACGCGTAACTCATATCTCTTACCCTTTGTTTAAATAAGCTGTAATTGTTTACAAAAATGAGGAAGTATTACCATTCAATCACCGATTCTTGTATATCCAACTACGACTTGTAACAGACACAGAAATAAACGAAATAAACTTGTAGCAAATAATACATTGAATTTTACCTATAGAGATGATACTAAGGTTTAAATAAATTAGGAGCTTGTTTGGGGATTGAGCTCAATTATCTCTTTTAATCTGACCGCTTATCAATTACCTGTGAAATATTATTGGTCGATATTAGATTTTAAGAAAAGTAATATCTATATCTTGTAGATATCGCTACAATCTGAGGTGGATATCACTATTATGTTATCAGCTCGACAATTGACAACGATGACTACAGTAACAACGGTCATACAATGTACATGACTAATGTAGCGAAGACGATTTACATTAGCAATGTTATTGCAAGCTAAAGACGATTTACATTAGCAATGTTATTGCAAGCTAAAGTTTTTTTGTTAATATCTCTAAAATAATAAAGAAACTAATAAAAATCCGCCTCTAAAATCTTATTTCTTTCCCTCCTCTCCCCCATCTTCTTAAAATTTCATTTCGTTCTATTGAATGGATATTACATCACTTTAATTTATATAATTATCTTTATTTGTATGATGATTAAGTTAAATAAATTGATATGCATGTATTTAGTATATTATATTTTATCATATATATTGTATTATTAGTTTATTTATATACTATTTATATATTATTAGTTACGTTAGTCATACATATAATTTATATTAAATAGGTAAACGTAAATATTTTATGTTCAATATTTATACATTGTATCTATTACGTGTGCATTTCTTTTAAATAACTGAGAATGGATCAGCATACAAGGATTGATAAACATACAAATCTCTGATTTCTCAGTCTCATTGAAGTTTCTGATTTTTCAAACTGATTTACAAGACAAGTTCGACAACTGAAAAATTCAAACACAATCAACATTTGACAACACAAATGACATCTTGTGCAAGATATTACATTAATTAAACATAAAGAACTGTGTGAAAAAACAATACTGTTTTTCTTAATAAAATTGACCTTGTAATTGTAAAAAAATTACAAAATTTTTTTAACTATAAAAAAATAATATAACTTTTAATTTAATTCTTTCCCCCAATCTTATATAGTTTCATAGGTATATAATATTTACAATAATATAAAAGTCAAAATTTTTTTGGAGCAGGTTTTCGTTCCTAAAATTATTTCAGAAAAGAAATTGTTTTATTGCTTATCATACAGATACAGAACCTCCTTATCGATTTTGACGATTGCATTGGATATGTTGTAGAAATTAACATTTTATATAATTTTTTCCTTTATATATAACTCCTGCTTAGCTTTAGTTTTCGACATATTTGTTTTCAAAATCTTCCATAGTTTCCCATAAAAATTATTTGCCGCTTAGGTCTAGTTTAACTTTGAGTAAGCATAACTTATATTACAAACTGACGTAATGATTTTAATTTGTAAATATAAGTAGACAAAATGTAAGAGGGAATCGATAGATTTATTACTGCAAGCAATTGATAGTCAGTTGCATCAGGGTGACCGAATGAAAAATATACTAACTCAAATTTAATATACATCATAAAACTGATTAACAATTAAATAAGCTAAATTTGAGGTAGTATTTTTAATCTGTATCGTTTGTATCATAAGACGGCCGGCCAATATTAAACCTGGCTTAAGGTTTACTTAAAAATTTCATCTTGCACTGTAATATTTAATTTAGTTTGATAAAGTGATCAGAAAAAAACTCTGTCATTTCCTGAATACTGTCAAATAGCTAAGCCAAATTGAAGAGTTATTCGGAAGGTCGTTTCTCAAGATATATCTTTTTTCCGATTAACATATTTTTATAATTTATAGACTTTATTATATATGCCTCCAAATTGCTAATAATTTACAATATTTCACTTAGATATCAAAAAATTAAACAGAAAAAGAACATAGCTTAAAAAACATCCTTTTCGATTTGATATTTTTCAAATCAAAGTAAAGATATTATTTAAGGAATTTTAACGTTAACTATATCTTTTGTACCTATAATAATACCAATAACTTCGATGTGTGATGCATAGGGAATTCGCCTTCAAAGTTAATGTCAAATTTAGAGTCTAATCATACAAAATAATTATGTATAAATCTAATAGTTTTTCATATATTTCAAAAAAATACAGGGAATTCAATGAATGAAGTAGAAATTTAAAAAATGTTGCTGCAGAATTCTCATTAGAACTTTGTCTTGTAATTATGTTAAAAAGTGCAAAAAGTAAGAACGTTAAAAGTTTATTACCATTTCTGGATAAAAATAATGCTGAGAAACTGCAACAAATTGTTGAAAATTAAGTTTTAATAAACAAAAATTGAGTTTTCATTTATTTCGTTTATCATTACTATAATTGATTATTAATATTTAAGTTAATGTATTTTTTTTATATTTGTTTTATATTCAATATATATTTTAAAAAATGCATAAAATTTTTAATGCTTTATAGCTATTTTATTATTTACTTTTTAATTATACCTATTTTTATTTATTCAATCATACAATTTTAATATGTAATGTAACTCGATATTCGGAAAAAGGGCGCACAAGATCATTTTCTTAAACCTCTGTTATTTTTTGCTACAAGTAAAAGAATCATTTTTTTTTTTTTAATAAGTTTATTCTATACTGAATAAGTTTATTCTATACAAAAAATGAAATTCAGTGTCAATTTTATGGGCTTTATATCAATATCGAAATACGATTTCAGTAAATACGCTCTTTTTCCGAATAATTCCTCAATTATATTTCTTTCTTGTTTCCTCGTGTATTTATGAATCGAAATGTGGGATATAAACACACCTTGGCACGAATGTGTTTCGTAATCGTGCTTCAAGGATAAGCTTACCTTAAACCTGAACAGCATTTACTTTCACATCAAAGTAAAAGTTCCAAAATATTTCAAAAATGAATAAAATAAATGAATAAAAAATTAAAGCTGAGTGGGGATTAATATGTATAGGAAAAAGTTGTTCGAAATGTTGATTTCTACAACATATCCAAAAATCATCAAAATCGTTGAAGAAATTCTTCATTTGCATATGTAATTACCGTTCTGATTATCGTATGAACTAAATTTATATACAGTTTCAAGTTTTTAAAATGTAAAGATAATATTTGCTAAATGTTTGATAAATCTAAATTTTTTTAAATTTAAAATTATGTTTATTGTCTTTGAAAAAGCAGAAAAGATCCATTCATAAGCAATTAATACGGTACGACTAAAAATACGATTGAAAAGAAAACGTAACAGATACCTATATATTTCTAGCTGTAGAAAAACGTGAATAATGTATTTCGCGCATTTGTTGGAAACGTGACGTTACAAATACCACAACTCGAAAAATTTATGTGGATATGTTATGTAACATATGTAGCTAAATGATCGAAATCATGAGATCCCTGGAATATCCATAACTCAATTGTCACACACAAATTCCGGGATGGTCTGAAATATCGTAGCGAATTCAATGACTAAACCAGATCACGAAAATTTACCCATGATAGTTATATCGATGATTAGAGAGAATAAAAAAACATCGCCCGCAGATGCTACAAATAAATTAACATAGACTGAGGGTTATTTTTTTTTTTTTTTGTCTGAATCGTTTGCTTGTAAAATACTTGTACATACAACTACACATATAATTAACTATGTATAAAATACATATTACTTTATATTCTCTACAGTTATATATTCCTATACATTATCAGTTAAAAAATAATCAGTTTAGATGATCAGTCTAAGATCTTCTATTTAGATGATCTTCTATTTAGAATTCATACGAATATTTCTATTACCCAATTTTGTTCAATACTTTTGCTTCTAAATTTATTATGCTAGACACACTTTCAACTTGTATAAGAATATTTAAAAGAAAAAGAAGATCAAAAAGTTTTAATAAACATGAATTCGATGGCGCAGTCGCCTTACTTATGCAAAGAGTTTGGTAGAAGACAAATCCAGATTCATGCTCCAATCTCACAAAAATAATTAATAGACAATATTGTTGGAACAATGTGATATTTAAAAATTTAAATAAATGAACTAGAAGAATGCTTAAAATACAAAAGCTGTATTGAAAAACAAAGGATGGTTTTTTTCATTTTACGATGAATATACGTTATATGTGGTATACATTGCTTAGAAATTTTTTTTTCTTTTCTTTTAATTTTTAACCATAATTTTGTACTAATTAAATGTCTAATATTATATTATTTATATTATATATTATATTATACGTTTATACATATGTAATATATATTGTATATTTCATATATTATTCATATATATCTAATACATTATATTATTTATATTATGTAAAAACTTTCGACTTGCAATGTATATAAGGCATCTATATCATTTGTATATTCCATAATTGAATCGTAAGAGAAGCGTAAGTTTAGAAGGCTAAACAGACAAATCCTTAAAAAAGAAATAAAAAAAAGCCTGCTTATCCTCTGGGACAAAGACTAAAACGTAACCAAGAAACGACCGAGAGTCGTACGATAATATCTATCATAATTAAGGATCCTTTATTTCATCTGCATGGTCCTTCAACGCTAATTTTTACAAAAGTGATCCTCCTTCCATTGTCGTATAAGCCTGTTATCCGGTAGAAAGTTCTGGATTAATCTTCGCCCTGGTATACCACAGTATTTATCACGTTCCTTTGATTTTGAATTCTTTGAACGTTCAAAGATGAAACTTCCTACTATAAGACTGATTAAAATTTTCCTTAGAAAGGATTCGAATACTTATCTCTAACAGAACTTATATTGGAATCATCTTATCGAAATTTATATTCAATTAATGTTTGTTTATTTCATTCACCTTGAATTTGATTTGTAACTATTTTGTCACATAGAACTCACAAGTAATTAAAAGAGTAAAAATAGAAAAAATAATATTTGATCTAAAATGGAACCTATTTAAAATAGGCTATTTTCTAAATTAGGTTGTTTTCTAAATAATTTCCTAAATAAAAATTTTATCTGAATTACTTGATGTAAACGAAGAATAAATGTTGGTGATTCCCATTTGAAAATATGGTTAAATTAGATGTGAAAGGTTTCAAGTTATATGGAATTAATGGAAACTTTTTTGTAAAGAAGATGTAAATTCAACTAAAAATCACATGGTTCTGAAAGAAAAAGATATTCAGGAAATGTTCTGGTACAATGATATTTATAGCCTTTTGCTTACAATACCAAATCCCAGCGGCAAAACATAGAAAGGAAAACGTTATGGCTTGTGGCACCTATCTTATGTTCCAAGTATTGATTTGCGGATTTAAGATATATCTCGAAGGGTGAATCGAAGTTATAAAAGTAAAGACAAGAGTTAGCGTAAATTATACTTATATTTATCTTACTTGATTTGAATTACAGTAAAAACAATTTTATTTTATTGTTTATTTTTTTGATGCTTTATATTTAGTGCATAACTTGTTTTTAATACTTGTAAATAATTTCACTATACAGATATTTAATACGAAATAGACTAATATGTGTAAATAGACTAATTGTATGTATCACATAATTGTAAATGGCAAATAATTTAATAAGATCATTTATATTAAGAGCCTTTGTAATAAAAGTGAAAATCTTAATAAAAAATGAGAATAACTATGGAAGAATGTAGATATAAGTTGTGTATAATGAACATTTATAAGATTATTGAAGCGCCTTAATTTTGTATTTTGTACTTGTATACATTATTACGATTGAATTACTTTCTATATATCTTATTTTGTCGTATTATTTTAATTTTGTGTTTTGCTTATGTTTGTATTTTTTCTATGATAAATTCAACTATTAAAAATGCAATGTTACCATTATGATATAAACAAAATTGATTTACGAAAAATCTTTGATTAATGAAAATGTAAATTAATTTAAAATTTAAAAAGAAGGTGATTGTTTATTTCGCTTTGCTAAGTTCGTATGTTACTGAAAACAAAAGAAGTACTTGAATTCTGCATCATACAATACGTTTCCAACAATTATAGTCACTTTATTGCGTTTTCATACGCTTAGTGACCATGTTGCGGATTTTTACAATCGTGATCTTATATTTTTGCATCTATTAAATTTCAATATTATCAGTTAAAGATAACAATTTCTTAAGATATTTATTTGTCTGCTTATACATAAGAATATTATTATTTAATATGTAAAATAAAAAAAAAGAAAGTATATGAGCGGTTATGAATGGTTATGACACGAGAAAATTATATTCTTGCATAATATTTCAATTCTATATTTTTCGTAATATGACTCGCGCCAAAGACTACACACTGAATGCTTGTTTTCTGCACTGGTATGCTACATTTTTACTTGTTCATGGATATGAAAACTGCCAGAGAGGAAGAGCATTGATATCTCGCTGTGTTGTCAAGTTCTACAACGTGTCGCTTTCTATTCACAATAGTTTTTAAAATAAAAGGATAAGTGACTTAAAAATAAATAAAATCCACGTCTATATTTTTGCTTTAGATTGTGGCAAATTCGCACGCATCCGTGCTACATCGCCGACTCGCCAATCCGATGATGAGAATTCTCTCTTGGCATCACCGCATATGACATCGACAGAGACATCATTATGTTCGCTGCGGAGGTCCTTTGCAGATGCGTCCGCATCCGATGTTAAATTTCTACGATGCATGTGGATATCGTTCTTCTTCAATTGTTACGTTCGTTCATTAAACAAGAATATCATAGGCACTTATTGCTGACGTTCTTCACCATTTATCTTCCCCAGGAATCGCTCAAATGCAAACCGCCCTCTACCGTGATAACCAAATAGTTACCGTGTTGACGATACTAATACAGACATACTGCGTCATGTTAAATAAGCTTTGTGTAATCATTGCCACAATTTCGAATCGATTTCCGAATTGAGATCGACTTTCGAATAACGTCGCGACAATCCTTGTTACGCACGTCGAAGTCCAACGCTATTCCAGAAATCGTGAGTCACCATAATGTCTGTTAAGACTCGAGTACCAAATGGACTTTCTTCATCATAACTGGATACCTACTTTGGGCATCATGCAGCGACGGGCCATTCCATAGTCAATACGATGACTATCGCTTTATACAATGCGTTTATCTCGCCGTCGTTATCGTCTAAGACTATTCTCGGAGACAAATTAAATACGTCGCAGTAATCACAATAATAGCACAATAATCGTCGCAGTCAATAATAGCATTATCCATCTTTCAATGTTCATCCTGCCAACTAGAATTTTAAGTTCCTGTAAAAATGAATTTTATTTACACAGTATTGGTAATTCTTTTAGGCTGCGACCTAATTGGTCAATATCTATCGGTCTTTTTTATTGTAGATGACTGTCGCCGTCCACAGTTTCAAACGTTCGATCATCATGGCCGTTTTTGCTCGATGATCTTCTTCCCTTAGATTCTCGATTTTATATTGATCGTTATATGTATAAAACTAATGATCCTGAATGATTCTTTAAATTGCGCATGAAATTTCCTACAATTTTTGAATTTCTTCGCCGCGCTGCTGTCTCTATCACACCACTTTTTCTGTTTTCTCTGATCCTCTGTGATATGGTTCGAAATTTTCTCGTGGAGTTTGCACAAATCCATGAACTCAATCTTTCCTATGCTTTCTGTAAAATCTATTCTTCTGCCAGGTATCGCACCTTGTACCCAATCAAGGCTTCTATCGGTGTAGTCTTAATACACTTGCTACACATAATCGCTTTCCTAAGCTTTCCTTCTCTGGTAGTTCTCTGTTTAAAATCACGACTGTTTACATTCTCCGTTAATTTGAGGCTTCGACATTAAACACATGGCAAATTTCTTAGATCTTGCAATCACCCTATGAAGACTGTTTTTCTATCGTTGATAATACGATATAGTACCCTAAATAGATATATTAGGATTCATGAGCATCCTCATCGCTCATTCGTGTTCTTCGTGAATTTTATTACCATGAATTTCATGAAGATATTCATAATGACATACATTTTATTATTTTCTTCCAAACGGTGCAAAATAGGCAACATGGAAAGGCAATGTCATCTTCGATAAAGTGTATTTCGCCTTGTCTCTCTTCGCTGGTTTGTTTGTAATACATGCAACTGAGGTACGAAATTTTACATTTCTTCACAAACATATTCATCTCTGTAAATCTGGAAACGTGCTGCATACAGAACGTTCATGCTGTTCGTCTATCCTCTAGACGTCTAGACTTTTTTCTTCTTCAAGTTATAGTCTGTGAAATATTGTTTTGTCTTATTCGTGCGAAGATTGTCTATAGAATCTGTCTTACATGGTCAAGCTGCGCCATCAAAATCCAATCAGTCTCAGTAATATCCACAGAGTACAGTTTGATCTGCATCAGGTTTCGATTTAGTGGGTTAACGTGCTGCATAGCAGGATCAAGTCAGGATCAAGTCCTCGATATCAAATTTATATTTTGAGTATAGTAACTATCTTCAAATTTGTAGGATTAGAACCTTTTTGATGAAATAATTGAAAATGACTGCTAAACTTGTGAAAAAATACTCGTATAATATAAACATGACCACGATCTCGATCATTAATAGTAAGAGTAGTATTTTCTTTGATTTGGTATAACTTCAAAATAATATTGTGTTAGTTTATTCGTATAAGAGATGTCTTTTTCCCCAAATTATTTTATTATCTGGCTATCGATTAAAATATTGTTTATTTAATTTTGTACTTCAAATTTATTTTAATAAATAACTTTCCAAATAATTCGAATTACACTTTGTGATGGAGTTATTTACAAATCATTTACTTTATTCGAACATAAGTTGAAGTTACTTTTTTTATGATACTTTTAAAATAAAAATAATATTAGATTGGCCAAAAGGTAGTAGCGTCTTTTGTGTACAAATAAAAGGCAAATTTTTTTATGAGAAACAAAAACTTTGTTAATATATTGAGCATTTAATATATTGATTATTTTCGATCATTTAATATATTGATTATTCGATTGCTGTTAACCATCGTTCAGGCAACTTCATGATCCCGCATTCAAAAAGACAAAGTTAAAATATAAGGAATTTTTAGGTGATCTGTTACAGTTACCATATGGTAAAGATACAAAGAAGTTAATTATTAGGACAAAAATAGTGTTAGGACAAAAAGTTTTATATGCAAATTTTTTATGAGAAACAGAAACTTCATTAATATTGACCATTTTATTCGATTAGCTTTCGCCAGCTTTCAGGCAACTTTATGATTCCATGTTCAAAAAAATTCTTTTTCGACAAAAATAGTTCTAAATATTATCAATAGTGAAATTTGTCAAACCATACTGACATTGCCGTAGTTTCAAGAATTCATATATATCAGATAATTTTTAATTTTTTACACAGCATTTTTTTTCTTTTCGGATAGGTAAAAATAAAATATGACGAAAATGTTCCTTTTTGATTTTTCGTTTCGAAATCAACGTTAAATAAACAATTGTTAATGAAATCATGCATTTTCTTTTTCTAAAACAAGCTTAAACAATCAGATATCAGATTACAGAATGAATTTACGGTTTAAAATGAAGTTAATTACATTTTAAGATATGACATATTAAGTGAAGAGGATAACTGTACCAATGACAATAAAAAATTATTGATGATTCATTAAATGTAAAAAAAAAATCATATAATGATCCATTTGGCTCTCATTTTAAAGTATGAAGTTTGTACTTTGACAGTCGTAAATTTGATCTTTCCGAAAATGACTATACATCACATAGCGGGTGGGAAACTAAGGACACATTTTTTTCAAAACTTGGAGAAATTTAAACGAGTGTAAAAGTATTAAAAATTTTTCTTATAACTAAATCAACTATGGTATTGAAGATTGAAATTTTTTCTTTACAACAATCTCTAATTTGTTGCGCGATTTTTTTTCACCATTTTATTGAACTTAGAATATTAGGGTTAGATGACAAAATGTTGGAATTTTCGAATTTTTTTCGTTTAACCTTAATATTCAACATTTAATAAAACAGTAGAGAAAAAATTGTAGAACAAGTTTTAGGGAATCGTAAAGGAGAAACTTCAATCTTCAAAATGATGGTGGATCTAGTTACAAAAAAAAATTTTTTAATATTTTTACACACGTTTGAATTTCTATAATTTTCGAGAAAAAAGTGTCAGTTTCTCACCCGTTATGTGATGTAAAATCATCTTCAAAAGAAATGAATTTGCAACTATCAAAATAGAAGCTTCGTTCTTTAAGATGAGACCAAGTGGATTATTATATGATCTTTTTTTACAGTTATATCAATTTAAGTTATTCACAATTTTTCATTGTTATTATGCTCAGTACAATTATGCTCTTCAGGTCCGTCTGTTGGAAAAAAAACGCTTTTATTTTTTAGCCGAACCATAAATTAATAAATTAATCATGATTCATTATTCCAAAACTTTTATCTTCCGATTATTTATTTTTATTTGCCCAATATAAATATTGGAGTTTGTTGGTTGGCAAATGTTTGCGCCACTGCGTCACGCTCGCTCCTTCTTAAAAGCAGTTCCCGAATCCGAGGTCGCGGAAGAAAACCTGATAATAATAAGAAACGAGGCATTCGACATACGATAAAAAAAAAAAAAACTAAATGTTTATATTATTATTTATTTCATTTTCAAACACACATCTTTTCATACGCGTATCGCGATACCTATTATATCGGAAATGCAATTATTTCCCAGTGCAGACAAATGGTTTGCGACAAATTCGTCGCTACGGTAATTTGTTGCAGAGTTTATGCGTGCAATTTTCTTTTCAAGACTGCATTTAGACTGGACAGAACTATTCACGAAATGCTCGCAAGAAAAGCAGCATGCATCCACACTAAAATTCGCTTGTTCCACACTGCAGTTACGGCTTTGTTTCTATGGTGTTCGTTGACAGTCCGCTGTTGATCTTGCTCGTATTCGTGTTATGTCATGTTAACTCTTTCACTGTCATCAAGAAAATATTAGAAATATAATAATACCGTGTACCATTTTTCTAGATGAATTACTAATATACCTACGGGCTCACATGAACAATGATGGTAACTCTCGGACGTCGCGAAAAAACGCAAAGAATCCTAATATGATAGATCATGATCAATGCCATGTCGATATAGCATATGATGACTCGTCTGACCATCCGTCAAGTGCTTCGACATGAATACGATGGTGCAAGAATAATTGTCTACGTGTATATATTAAATGTGACTATGGTGACAATAAATATATATATACACGTGTCTTTAGAAATATATTTATCAAAATAAACAAATAAACATGCTATTAAAAAATTGTGATAAAAATTGAAATTCTAATGAAAATTATAATATGATACACAGGTCATCCTAATTCGATAATGCCTCGACAGAGGCACTATATCGAAGAGTAGCATCAATTTTTTCGCAATTGTGTGTGCAGTGGTAATTCGTCTATAGCACCACAAGCAACGTTGAAGTAGTTCGACGCGTGGCATGCAAGTCACCATATATGTATTACACGTCATGTTATGTCAACAATTCTTCGACTATGTGGCAGCGAAGCATTAAAATGCACTGTTGCCATCCTTTGTTGCGCATCGTTATCCACTGTGTCATAATAAGAAGGAGAAATAGCGAATATTTTGTTATTATACAGAATGTTAGTTTTAAATCGAACATCTAAATTATTTGAGCTGCTATTAATATTAAGAAAAAGTGACTATGTGTAAGATTTAAATTCAAAGCATATATTTCATAAAAAAAATTTTGTGGAGGTCAAAAATTTTTCAAGATGATCGTACTTTTTAAGCACAATAATATTAATATTTTATAATACTATGTTGTAGTTGACGTTAAGACAAATTCAACGATCTACGATGATAAATCATGATCTTGAAATGGCCTTAAAGACGAAACGTTGAAATATAACATGTGAAGGATGATTTGCTGTTGGATATAATTCACATGATTGAATTGCGTTTCGTTTAGCTTCATTATAAATAACATATTTATTTTCTCCCCTTTTGCTATATTGATATCATAAAACTTTATTAATTAACTCTTTAACGTCAGTTAATTTTCGATCAATCTAATAAGTATAATACTTTCAGAATGTTAAAACCACATTGCTGTAACATTACTTGAACTGCTTCAAGCTAGAGCTAACATGTAGTTAGTAAACAAAATGTTTACAAATAATAACGTGAGACTTGCGACCAAGTGTTTACTGAATAAATGTTTCAGTAGTATTACGGAAATGTCATGAGAAGTATCATTTAATCATTCACTATGTACAGACATGCCTTGACGCAAGAGACCAGCATTTTGAAAGCACATCTCATAAAATGTAATGTTACTGTTCTTGTTACTACTTTTACATTCTTTAAAATGAACTTTGTTTTCTCGTCTTCAAGGTTATTTCAACATCATGATATAAAGTATGGTATCATCGCTGAGTTCGTCTTGACAGCGACTACATAATATTATTAAAAAATGGATGTTAATATGCCGAAAATGTACGACGAATTTGAAAAAATTTTCAAGCTAATCTTCGCAGGATATTTTTTAATAACATCAGATTTTAATAACATCACGCCCTGAAATCATTTAAATCCTATATAGTCACTTTTTCTTAGCAACCTAAATAATTTAGATGTTCAACTTAAAATTAACACCCCGTATATCGTAACTCGTTACTTGGGCTAGCCTAATACATTCTTGACCTGCTATCTTTTGTACGAGTTTGAATATCAGCATTAACCACAATAGTATCGATAAACAAATTTGAAAAATTCTGCATCGAATCTCGTTACCATTAAACGCACAAGTAAATGTGTAACAGTAACAAATAACGGTAACACGTGTCGAATTTGCGATCATTTGATGTACCATCTCCTAAGCGGACACTCAGTTCGCTTTCGCTGATCAGCTCGCTGCACATTGTTTGTTATTCGCAAAACTATCCACATTGTTAGGGAACATGATTGATTGCGAGCTCCTTTAAAGCAGAAGTCTGACCGTGGTTTAAAAAGTGTTGCATCCAAATTACTGCAAACTATTTATTTGAATTGAGATAAATATATATGAATAATGTAAATAGTGCAAAATGATGTAAAGAAATTCAATAGTACATATAGTACAAACACACATCGAGGATCACAGTTCCTAGAAAAAAATAAGGTTGCAGCCTTATGACAAAGAATGATAATTGACAGGAGAGATTGAATTCGATGCGGGCTCTCGAACGATGCGAACGAACCGCAACTCCATTGAATATATGTCAATTATATAATTATTTTACAATAATATAGGTATTGTTCCAGTATGCTTGCGTCAGTTTCGAGCTTCTAGTTTCGTCTGTTTCGTGTGGATTGCTTTATATAAATAAATATTCTTACGAAACGCAGTAGTAACTCGCCATCACGGCGAATTTGTTATAAATTTGTTATAAATTTACACTTGGCGATAAATTACCGTAGCGGCAAATTTGCTACAAAACGCTCGTTTATATCAGATCTAACGCGACCGATCATTAACACCAATGCATCCCTGTCAGGGATGCACGATTATAGGTAAAATTTACTGTAATGGTATCGACAGTTTTTTTTACAAATATCTTTAAAAACTAAGAAAGTCTGGCAGTAATATGCAAAAGAAAAGGCTGTTCAAAATATTGATTTCTACAATATATTTAAAAATCATTGAAATCGATAATGGCATTTACTTTCTAAATAATTACCAATTCATTTTCTATAGATTTTTATCGCAGTGGTTTCAACATTAAATGATAAGCTATATGATATATGATATATAGTATATATAAATCGGCAAGTAATATATGATATATGATATATAGTATATATAAATCGGCAAGTAATTTGGAGAGAAATGCGTATGTATTGAATTTAGGTATTAGAATAGATACAAATTTTAACTATATTATTTCGGACATTTTATATATATATATATATATATATATTACTTATTCAACAGAATGAAACGCAATTTGAGGGGAAGAGGATCCTGAATATGAAATTTTAAGCGGCGGATCCTTATTAGTTTCTGAGATATTAATAAGCAACTTTGGGTACAATAAAATTTTGCCTATATAGACGTTATTAACACGACGTCATTAATAGAGATGTCATGCATACATTTTATAAAATTAAAATTAAAATATCTTCTAAATTAATAGTTTCGATATAAATAGATTAATATTTTTTTATTGAAAATAGAAAGATACATCGATTGATGCATAAAAAAAACATAGGGTTTCATTTACAAAAATTAAGTTGGCCTTGAAATCTCCGAAATGCCTCGATTTATAAACAAACCAATTTCATCAAATTACTTTCACCTTAAAACATAGCAAGATTTGTCGACAACATTTTTTCGAATAATGAATGATTTAAAAGACAGTTCCATTTAAAACTGGACACTCTATATAAAAATAAACATTATCTAATCTGAATTTCAATTTATATTAATATGCAGTTCAAAAGATTTCACTCATAATTTTCAAATGTTGTTCTACCGTTGGTGTGATTAGCAATTAGAGTGCTATATATATAAAAACTTTGTTGATTTGAAATAAATGTAGAATTAATATATTAGGTCATCCTATAAGTTCATCTCGCTTTTTATAATATTTATTTATGATAAAATTTGAAATATACCTATAAGTACTATGAAAATATGAAGTCACCCTCTCATACAACTTTTTTCCATCTTTTCAGCAAAAACATAATACCATCACTGTATGAAATTGTGTGTGGAAAAGTCAAAGATTACGGTATTCGAGAAGAGAAGAGGAAAAAGAAAGTTTAGAGAATGGAAATGGGAAGGGAAAGAATTTGAAGAAGTTGGAGAAATCAAATACTTGAAATATACACTCCAAAAAAATGGAGGAGCAGGAAAGCATATAAGGGAAAGAATAAGAAGGGCGATGATTGCTATGGTAAAGACTTGGAGCATAGGACAAAGATTATTTAGAGACAATTTCAGTCGAAAACTAAAGATGTTTGAGGCACTAGTAGAGAGCGTAACACTTTATGGAACGGAAATCTGGGGATGGAAGAAGGAGGAAGAGTGGATAGGATCAAGAGGAAATACTTAAAATGGATATTGGGACTCGACAGAAACACACCCAATTGCATCCTAACAGAGGAATTGAAATATGAGGACACGTCGATTAAAGCACTGAGGAGAGTGCTAAGCTATGAAGAGAAGGCGAGAAAGTCAGAAAAGAAGATTGTCATCGAATGCATAAAGGAAATAGAGTTGAATAGAATAACGGAAGAAAAAAACATGAGTGAGAGACAGAAAAAATCTTTTGGATAGGTATGGAATAGGAAGACCAGAAAGAGACAGAATAAGAGAAGAATCGGAGGGAGAAATCAAGAGAACCATACGAGTAATAATGGAAAGAGTGGAGCAAAAAGAAAGGGAGGGAAGGAGAAGGAGAGCAGGAGAATCAAGATACAGTAGCGAATATGAGAAGATGATGGTAGAACATCGCCCAGATTATTTAAAAGTGGTTGGGAAATATATAATGGTAGGTTGAGGTGTTGCAAGCTAGACATTAAACGTTACTTTTAGGAATAAGCACTCGATGTTATATTGTTAAAAACTGGAAGTCATCCAAAGCCGAAAAGTATTAATTTCAATAAATAAAAAGAAATAAATAATACCATCACTGTGAAATTTCTTTAATTTTTCATTAAAATATTTTTAGAGATCTTTTTTTATAGTGTCAATATTGTCATAATTTTTATTGACTAAAAGGTATTGCAATAATCAAAATAAGTGATAATCTAAGAAAGTAATATTTGGAGAATATGATGGGTGCGATAAAATTTCCCAACTAAAGTCACGTAATATTTTTTACATATTTTGTGTCACATGTGGTTTGACATTATCGTGATGAAAAATCACGTTTTTTCGATTTGTGAGTCTGGGACATTTTGTTGCTATTTTTCCTTAGTTTAGCTAACCACAGTATTCGTCTGAATTTACTGTTTGATTATTCGAAAGCAACTTGAAAAACAAAATTCCTCAATAATTCCACCAAACAGAGAACAAAACTTTGTAACTCTGGTTTAATACATAATTCTCTTCTGGTCTAAATTCATTGTCTTTGGGGATTGTCACACTAAATCCACGTTTCGTCACCGGTTAAATAGTTCTTTTATAGGCAAGTAAAGATTTGCACGTTGTTACGCAGTCCATATGGTTTCGTTCGGTGAGTTAGTGTGGCACTCATATCTTCAGTTTCGATACTATTCCCATTTTTTCGATACTATTATTTTTTTAACTGTCTGTGCACAGTTGACAGCAGAATATTTAGAATTTCTAACATTTTTTGAACCGATCTCAAAGCTCATTGAGTCCTTCCATTTCTTTCTTTCTACAAAGTTGATGTAAATAATCATCGATTATTATAGAATTAGAAAATTTCCTCTTATTTTCATCTTATTTCTTTTAATAATCACATATAAGCGTAAATTATCTACTTCTTTTAAAACTAATGCTATGAAACTTACAAACGATGAGCTACTAGATAAAGATAATATTGTCTATTTAGTAAATTATTATTAGAAATGTGCAAGAAAATAAAAGAATTAAATCCATTTACCAATATAATATAGTTAATTTTTATTATTTGTTCATTACCGCTTGGTAATGTTAAATAAGAGTGAAAGTAGCGGATACGCATCTTCTCAAATGGATGTCATGTATTTTAATTAGATGTTATGTGATGATTTTATCTAAAGAATGAAAAATTGAATTTTGAGAATCAAAATTTGAATTGAAAAATTTGAATATATTTTTTTTGTATTTTGAATGTACTATAGTATTTATAGCAATATTCAATTTACAGACACGATAAAATCTATTGAAAACACGTTTCACATTCGATTCGTATTAATTTTTTCATATTGTGCTTGTCAATGTGTCATTTTCATAAATCGTTTTCAATCTACTTGGGAGGGGGATTATGCATTAAAGACTATGTAGCAAATTATAAAGTCAATATTTTTCTTTTTATTAAAAAATCATTATATTCAACAAATTAGTTGAAATTCTCGTAATTGTTATTTTATTTGCAAATCAATTCTTTATTAATAGTATTTCATCCGAAAGAACAAAAAACATGAAATTTCCGTAAATATCCTTGTCGGAGATTTAAATTTTTGCTAAAAATTGCGAATATTAAACTACTGTAATTTTCTGAAATAAAAATCGTACAACAAACCTCTTGGCCTCATTTTAAAGTTTGAAGCCTTTATTTTCAAAATCCTTTGCCTCTTTTTTTCTATAATGTTTGTGTATCGAGGAATGTAGTAGAGGAAAAAAAAGATTAGGTTTTTTCGTCGAAAACTACAAATTTAAATGTCTCTACAGGAATGCAAAAAACTTTTTCACGATTATATTCTTGTAGATCGTAATTTTTTCGTTTCCAACGTCCCTCAAAACGATGTTGTATGATTTTTTTTTAGTCAAGTTATTGAGCTAATTTTCGTTAAGCGTTATTTTAAACGTTACTTTTTGGACGAAAAATGTTTTAACTTGATCGATACAGACTGTTTAAATTATTATTTTCATGATTTAAAGAAAGAATACATAATGCAGAGGCAACGGTGATGGTATCATGATTTGATTGATATTACACTAGGATATTTTTCAAAAATAGATATAAAGTTCATTTTAACAAAACTGGTGAAACATACATGAATACCAAAAACAAGTAGAACTACATTTTTTAACATGATAACTTAAATATACATAGTGTGACAGTAGTGAAAATTTATTTTGGGAAATAAAAAATTGATGTAGCCTCCGGAACAAAATCTCCTAGCTACAAAAGTATGTACATATATCCAAAAGAAAAATAACTTAACATTGAGAAATTGGAAACATGCCTGGAAAAGAAGTGAAAATGTATAAAGCAAGAAATAGTTAAAAATTTGTATAAATTTTTTTGAAAAATGATGTTAGAAGTTGTAGAAAATAAAAGTAGCACTACGCTACTATTAATATAAGGTGAAAATAAAGTTTATGTATTGATTTCTTGTAAAAAAATACGATATGCCACAATTTTGGTAACAGGTTCTTTTTTAAATTATTATAATTGTTATAATTATTATTTTGTAAGTATTAAAATTTTGAACGAGAAAAATCTGCAAACTTCAAATTAACTTATACATATACGTACATATATATCGTTGTACGCTTCCTCCAGGGATGCTAAGGGCGCAATAGAAGGTCGCTCGCATCGATTACGTTGATTGCTAATAAAGATTATTATGGTAACAGCCAGTTAATGTGTTTTGTCAAAATCAGCTTAATATTTGTGTTAAAATTTAATTTAAAAGTTAAATTGATCATACAATATCATACAATATATTATATTAGAATAATACACGTGTTAGTCAATAAATCAACATATGTTAGACACGTAATTATATATACATTATATAAACATTTGTTTCTCGTGAGCAAGAAATTGATATATTTCGGTAGAAAATTCAAAAAGACTATTTGCATTTATGATTTGTTAAATACAAATATTTTTAAAACATATATATTTTTAAAAAACTTGAAATGAACATAGTATTTTATAAGAAAAGTACACAAGTTCTATAATTTAAAAATTCTTAGAAAAGTTCTTTTACCGGTTGTGTCATAACTTGGATGCTAACTTTTTGGTACAAACTTTCTAATCTGAAAATAGTATTAAAAAATAAGAAAATTTTTCTAAAGTATTCCAGTTTCAATTTACGAATCGTTTAAACGACTTTCTATGACAGACTACTCAAAAATTGTTCACTGTAGAGGAAATGTTTCCAACGAAAGTCGAATGGCGTCAAAGGAAACACGATATAATATTATCAATTTATATCCAGGTGAACGCATAGAGGATATATAAAGACCAATTATTTTGTTAAACGGATTTATATTTTTTAATGCATTGGCCGATACCACTCGTTATTACAAATCGTAAAATACAAAAATATTTAACGTATTACATATATCAAGGAAATACTACAATTTAAGAGAATAAGAATAATAATGAATATTAAGAAATATTGAAATAATGAATATTACCTTCTAATCTTTTTTAGCACAAATGGTAATGATGTTCCACATGAATTCACGTTATGATACTCGCGAATCTTTATAATTTGCTTTGATCTTTATAATTCCCTTCGATCTTCTACACAAGGAACATGTAACTTATTTAAATTGTTCAAAAAATCTTTAATTTGCTTCATAATATTAAATTACCTCTTTTTTGAATATTATCATAAATATTACATCTGATACAATTCAGATGTAATATTTATGATAATATCAAAATCTCCGAAATAAATAAAGAAGGACTAATTAAGAATCAAAATTACGAATAGGAATTCTATGTAGCATTATCTCTTCTAAGGAATTCGTTATAACCGGATTCGCTAAGATAATAAGATTTATCACTCGGCGACCAAACTTCGTCAAACTTCCGTGCTTCCAAGCACTTTGATCAGTTAGGCCTGCGGCTAGACTATTTATTACTACTTTATATCCTTTTGGTAATTAATTCTTCTTAACTGTACAATCCTCGATCACAAGACACTATATATGTATACATATACATACATAACAACTCCTTCTTTATGATAAGTCCCATTGAAATCATTGACACAGATTTCACCGACAATATTTCCTCGATTCCAGATTTGTTCGACAACAATTTTTATCGACATTGACCGACAACAACATTAGACAATTACATATCACCACAGACGTTGCTTTAGTTTGCGTTCGGCTATGGTCTTCTTTGCTTCTAGTATATTGAATAGAGTTATAATCATTCTTATTGTTAGTGAAAATAGTTAATTATACAAAAATGTCTCGATATAAATATATCTCGATATACCATATCCAGAAAATTATAGTTCTGTTATTGCAGAAGTTATATTATCAACTAAAAATAAAATATAACTAAACCTTGCGTTATCATTAGAAAAGCAATAATGAATAAATATCATAATAATGTCATCGGTCAGTAGCATTGTCGGTTAGTCGTAAAGTCGATGAAATATTGTCAGAGAAATCTGTGTCAATGATTTCAATGTGACCCCTTTATGATTTACATATTTATTGCAATCAACAGATAAATAGAATTACTAGATAAATAGAATTAGTCGAATGAAAGTTGTTTTTTTGTTTTTAAGAGCTGAAACGTAATATATTTTGTACTGCATTAATAGTTTATGTCTTGGTTTATTAATGATCTAAATTATTATAATCATCTGTGACGCAGTCATGGTTGTGGGGTTATGACACATATTATTTGTCTATAAATATTTATGACGTTGTTTCGAAAAAGGGCGTATGTGTCTCATTTGATTTTATCTTTAATTTAAAGAATGTTTTAAGAATTGAAGAATCAAACACAAGACATTTTCATGATGCTTTTCGAAATATTGTCTCAATCATATGATAGATAATAATAATAATATATAATAACAGATAATAATAGAGACGCAATTAATATGTTGCTTACTTTTTTCAATGACAGTCACGTTATGATACTCGCGAATTGTTAGTCAATTATTTGTTTACACCAAATGCAAGAAGGAATCTCATCAATGACGTCTATCAGTGAAAGGCGAAACGCAAAATATATATTATATGTATTTCAACAATCATCCGCAATGTAAGGAAAAGCGATTATATAGAAAATATATGTGACAAAATATGAGAACAAGAAAAGAAGAGTAACATAATCATATTTACGAATTATTTTTATTCTTCATCTATTAAAAGTGCTTTTGATTTTTGTACAAATTATCTTTATTTAATTTCCGTGAATATATAAAAATAGTAAACATTCACTTGCAATTCAGGACACAAACTTAATCGATTATTCTGGTAAACCACAATAATTGTACAGGAAATTAATAATTATAAGCCGTTTGTCGTAATCGACAGTGGTTAATTAGACATTTTAATTAACACGTAAAACAATGTAATAATCGAAAATTTTGACGATAAAATTTAATATAAAATAGAATCTGCATTTGTGCAAATAATATTACATCACATTTAAATATACATTAGTTAGTTCTGTTATAATGCATCGTATTGCGATACATAAAATATTTCTCTCTGATCAAACATTTGTAAATATACTTACTAATCTTGCTGATGCAAGAATTTCTTTACTATATACAGACTAACAACAAACGAAGCAATATTTCTTAGATTATATTTTGTATTCTTCTAATATACAGGGTGGGTGAAAAATCGTAGTATAACCGGCCAGAAGTTAATTATACATAAAAAAAATAAGGAAAAAATGTGGTATACAATTTTTTCATCCGAGGCTTCGTTTTCGAGAAAATCGAATCTGAAGTTTATTACTTTACAAGTGCTGTGAATATTGTTGTTGCATACATAATTGTGTTCGACGAATTAAATATAAGTTCGACGATAACTGAGCGAATTGTAACGTATTATCATTTTTTAGTTCTTCAAACACTCGAAGAATTTTTTGCTTTAGTTGTACAGTGTTAATATTTTCTTTGTACACATCTTCTTTGGCATGTCCCTATAAGTAGAAGTCCAGTGGTGTGAGGTCCGGAAACCTTGGAGTTCAGTGTATCTTACCGCCATGACCTATCCGGTACGAATACTTTTCATTTAAGAAATTTATTTATTTAAATTTATTTCCTACAGTATCCTATCATTATCGATGTTTATAAACACTAGCACGAGCAGAGATAACCGATAAAGAAATCGCATTGCGTAATTGAGTAAACTTCAAATTCGATTTTCTCGAAAACGAAGCCTCGAATAAAAAAATTATACTACGATTTTTCACTCACCCTGTATATTAATCAAATTTATTTTCTCCAATACTCTTATTATTATTGTCCTATATATATTTATCTTATTATCCTATATATATTTCAAGCAATTTGTCATATTTTGTACAAATTTTCCGCCATATCTCATCTTTTTACTGCCTATTTTGACGCACTCAGTCTGATGACAACGGATTTCATATCCACGTAAGTATACATATGAAATAGAACGTAAGTATACATATGAAATAGAACGTAAGTATACATATGAAATAGGCACAAATATCCAGTATGAAGAGTGTGATTTTCATTTTTAACCAGTCCCCTCATTTTTCTAACAAGACAGCAAGCAGTCATCTGTTTTCAATATCACGCACGATCGATAGTGCACTTGACAGAATGTTCGGTTTATCAACGTTCCTCGATTGAAACTCATGCACAATAATCAATGAGCTATTAGATTTGAACTAGATTTGATCAGAAATGTCTCTAAACTCGTGATTGCACTGTCCTTTGTAATAGCAGTGATCGACGCTCTTAACAGGATCCTGAATCTGTCGAAGCATATGATTTTATTGACTTCTTGACAAGAATATCTGTCTCTACGCTATTACAAATATATATATAATATTATCTGTGCTGATATGGAAAAATATTGCATGTCACATGTATTCATTTTCAAGAATGTTATCGTTTAAAGTTCTTGATCTATTCTTCTTAGTAGAAGATCTATTCTTCTTCTTCTTATCCATCTTTTCCGTTTGTAGTATAAATCTATATTTCCTTCTCTGTACGTCATATTTTATATTCGTATAATTAATCTGAATTCTGAATGACAATAAACAAAATAGCAGTAATTTAATCAAAGTCCAATGTTTTTTCAAAACATTCCAAATAACACAGTTTTTTCAAAACAAAATATTGTAATTATATAGAAAAGGGAAATCAAAAATTTCAATGAGGTTGAAATATGCTGTCAAGAGCATCGTTCTGAATAACTTTTTCCTATATAATTTTTAATTACATTACCGGAAATGCCTAAAAATTGGTGACAAATCTTAACGCGGACACCCTGCACCAGCACATCTTTTAGAGATGTTGGATATGGCAGGATGGTGTTGTGTTGTTTTGTGGACCCGTGGAAGAAATGTTCGACGAAGAAATTAAGTAAGAGCAATAGCAGAGCACCTATTTTACAGCAAAATATAAACATATTACATATATGGCGAGTTTAATAATAACTGGATACATGCAATCATTTTTCAGGAGAACGAATCATTTCCGACCCATAATTCCTTGGAGATATTTTATCTTCTCGATGAGTAAAATACGATGCAATCATAGAAAAATTTAACCTTCAAAAAACCGGTCAAGGTCAATTTTGCGACACCTTGCTTACATTGTACTCTATCAAATCGAGGGTGCAGAATCGATCTAACATAGTCACGACATTTATTTTTTTTACATCTTGTACATATATCACCGTGTCGTATGATCTTAGTTTCCAAGGTATTCGCTAAACTTGTGGTTACAGATAATTCTGTATCTTATTCAATTTCGACGTATTCTGCTAGCTCTCTTTGTCGCTGTTCAATTGATACTACTAACGATTAGCATCTCTAAACAGGCATACCAAAGAAATATATATATATATATATATATATTGAACAATACATTGAATATTAGAACTACTATCTTCTAATCTTTTAATGCTACTTCAGTATTACGTAAGCACAGTTTTCAGTATTACATATATAACCGTGTTACAAAAACACAAATAAACACATATAGTGATGAACAAAATTGAACAAACATGTGGAATTTTAACGTAAGTAATATTTTATTATGTATCTGTATGTAGAATATAGAAAAAGCAAAATATATAATGTTTTATAGAATGTTTTGGCTCTTCCAAAAAAATTTTATCACCGTGTTATCATCACTATTCTGGCAGATACAAACTGTTTCTCTGGAGTCAGTTTTACACTACAATTAATTTAAATGAAAAATGATCAATGCTTTAAGCTGTTACAACTTCATCAAGCAGATCATAATTATAACAATTTATTTGTTAGTTCATTTATTATTTATTTATTAGTTTCATTTTAAAGCGTAAAACTTCTATTCTGACCATTCTGAATTCATTTTTTTCCCAAGACATCATAACAAATAGATAAATACTCTTTAAAAAAATTGCAAAAATTCAAACGTATGTAAAAACAATGAAAAATTTTATTCACGACTATATCTATCGTGGTTTTGAAGATTGAAATTTCCTTGAAAATTGAAATTTATTCTACGATTTTGTTTTCGTCATTTTATTGAATTTTATACATCAAAGTTAAACGATAAAAATTCAAGAAATCTTAAGATTTCGTTATCTAATCCAAGTGTTGAAAATTCAATAAAAAAAAAAAAAAAAAAAAAAATCGTCCAGCAAGATTTAAGAAGTTGTTGTAAAAAACAAATTTCAATTTTCAATAATATATTCAATCAAGTCATGAAAAAAATTTTTCAATATTTTTAGAAGTGTTTAAATTTTTACAATTTTCGAGAATAAAAGTATCTACTCCACCTACTCTTACTTTTTCCACCTTCTATATAATGTAAAAATATTTTCGACGAACTTATGACGATCAAAGTAGAAACTTTAAAATGAGACTGAGTAGATTGTTGTATGATTTTTTATAACAGTTTGATACGAAGTTATAACAGTTTGAAGAATCGACAATTTTTTATTATTATGTGTTCTGTTATGTTCTACACTGTACTTCAATATGAAGTACTCGTGAGAATGTAGCCGGCCGATTTCTGTCAATCAGATAATTTATCTAACTCAAATCAATATTAATACTCATATTTAAAAGAAGTTCACCATTTTTTTAGTTATTGGATTGGATTAGATAAATTCTCGATTGTCGAAACATTCTTAATTGGCAACTCCTACTGAATTAAAAGTTGAATTCCTTTATTTCTTCTAATATATCTTCTGTTTACAAATTGAAACATAAGATGTAAGAATATCGTAGGCGGCAGGCAACAAGCATACTATCGCATACTATTTATAACAGTATCGGTAGCTCTGCATAAAGTTATAAAATCGGTAATTCATACTTCGTTAAAATCGGTGAGAATATTTTTCTAGATAAATATTCAAAATGTAAACATCAGACACAGCGTTCATAAAATGCAGCATATGTTAGTCGAATCAATTTAATATGCACAGCGAAATGAAGTTTAATATGTACATCGAAGATTATAACTGAACCAATATCGATGAAAAATTGTCGATCAATTTAAAGTTATAACTACGTAAATAAAATCATATAACAATTGAGTTGATTTCATTTTAAAGCTTCGTTTCTGTATTGACATTTATGAGTTCGTTTTTCCGAAAATGATAAATAGGAAAGTGAGAATATTTTTCTTCGAAAATTCTAAAAATTCAAACATCTCTAAAAACATTGGAAAATTTTCCTCGTAACTAAATCTAGCATCATTTTGAAGAATGAAATCTGCCGTTAACAACGAACCCTTACAACTTGCTACACAATTTTTTTTCAACATTTTATTGAATTTTTAATCTTAGGATTAAAGAAATCTTATTGTAGTTTAACTTTAATTTTCATAGTTCAATAGAATGGTTGAAAATGATCGTACAAGTTTTAAGAAGTTGTTGTAAAAAGAAAATTTTAGTCAAAATAATGGATCTTGTCATGAAACAAATTTTTTATTGTTTTTATAGATGTAGACTAGAATTTTTTATTGTTTGTACTGTATAGATGTTTACAATTTTTGAGAAAAAAGTATCTTTACTTTCTTACTCGCTACGTAATATCATCTTTGGAAAAAAAGAAGACTGTGAAAGTAAAGGTCTTAAGCTTTAAAATGAGATCAAGTGACAGAATTGGGCAAAAAATTAACCAATGATTAACAAATTAATAATTTTTATCACTAATCTTTAATTACAATTAATGATTATATTCAAACTTTATTTACCGATCATAAATAATGATTAAATCCTTGCTTTAGTAATAGTTGCAATGAATAATTAAATATCTATTAATTATTAATTACGATTAAGGAGTAAATTCTTTAATTGTTAATTGTTATTGTCATTAATGATTAAGTTCCTTTCAATCTGAATTGTCAATTGGATACTTAATTAACGATTAACTGCTGGAGTTGAATTAACTGCTGTAGTGAAATTAACATTTTCTATATGGTATTCTTCTTGTTCGCTACTAGGGGTTGCAATAATGTACCTTGCACTTTACAATAATGTGTAGAGGGATGATGAAGTTTGTAAACAGTAAAATAATATTGCGCCGAAATAAAATTTTTTATTATTGCTTATTTATTCTGAAGGAACTTTTGAAAAGTTGGCGACTGACGATTGATGTAATCGCTCAATAGAATTAACCGTCAATCGTTTATTAAAGAAATTAATCGTTGAAGAATTGACAACTGATTTGATCGACTAATAATGTTAATCATTAATTACCAATTGTTAGTTGTCATATCAAATTTAATTATAATTTACATTTAAATTAAAAGTACATATCTTTGAAAGTGTAATAAAGCATCGACGCTTTAAGCTTAAGGCATCATACATGAAACGTATTCCTTATATTGTGAAAAGATATAAAGCGACTTATATGTCCACCTAGTTAACTTATTTTTAACTTCTTTAAAATTTGTTAAATGAACAAGTAATAATACAAAATTTTTCTTTCATTGTATTGTACACTAATATTATTTCACTGTTTACGGGCTTACAAAGACTTTGTCTCTCTATACATTATTACAGGGTATCTCAAATAATAAAACATATAGAAAACGCTAATTTCACTATAAAAAGAATTTCAGCAGTTGATTGAATGAGGTATCTAACGTTTCAAATTGAAAGGAACTTCATCGTTAATAATAAATGACGATTAAAGTAAGAATTTAATCGTTAATCGTTATTTATGATTAGCAACTAAAGTTGGAATGTAATCGTTAATTACAACTAATGATTATTGGAAAAATTTAATTGTTAATCATTGATTGATTTGGTATTGATATTTTGCTCAACTCTACTTAATTCGATTATTTCTCTCTTTGTGTATGAGCTCTCAAAGTATTCATGTGATCTGTATCATATCAATTATATTAATAGAAATCTTCCATAAGTACTTCTTCGTGAAAATTCTAAATGTCCTTAGGAATCAAAATAGCACTTATACATCCATTTAAATGCTCAAAATAACTTATTTTTCAAGAAAGGCATAGAATTAAAAAAGGAATAAAAAAGATTGCGTAAGAAATCGTAAGAAATATCATTAAACCAGAGAACATTCGATTCACTTCTAGAATGGTAGAATCTGTTTTTTTCTAGGCTATAAGGAAACTGTAAATAAACTCATAGATAAACAGAATCTTATTAGAGTTAGTAATGTAGATTTTGAAATCTATCAACGAAATGTTATGAACCAAATAGTCACTTATAGTTTCTCACAAGATTGCATCGATTGTACCTTTATCACTAAGTAGCCTTCAATTTATAGATAATTTTGATGAATTCATCAAATTAATCAAAAAATTGTATCTTTACTAATATATACTTACTAATAGATGTATCAAAGATAATCTCATTTAATTTTTCTTTATTTAAAGCACTTTTCAGAATTACAGTTACAATTTAAGAGTATGTACCATAAATTAATTTACTAGAATATAAATAGACTTAAAACTTATGAATACTTATTAAAACTAATAACTGATCCAGTTTCTGAACATAAAAAATTTTAATATTTTCTATAAAAGCAGAAACAATTACTCTTTTATTAGCAACGCATGTAAAAAATTATATCATAGAAACTTCTGAATTCCTATTAACACTTAAAAGCAACTTTGGTATTGATATTAAACAAAAAAAAATTATTATATGCAACTTATACATACCCATAGCCACAATCTCCTTTATAATGAATTAGTTGATTTGATTATTCAACTTTTATAATTGTTGGTGACTTTAATGGTCACAACATGCATAAATACTGGAGGAAGGCTAATTGAAAAATTTCTACGAGACTTAAACTTGATAATCTTAAAAAAAATTAATTTTACTCAATTCAGTATATCAACAGAACAAGTTGGCAATATTGATATCTCTTTTGCATACTTGATTTAATAAATAATTTCGACTGAATTGCATCTATGCATTTTTGTTTATGCTATTTAAATTTACATTATTTACCTTTCAAAGAACCTTCAACCTTAGATGGAAATTTAAGACTGGATTAGTTATTTCCATCTAATAATCAAATAGAGAATAGTTAAATACTGAGCAATGTAAATACAAAATCTATAAACTAATTTGAAATTTTTGAAAACGCAACCAATAAAACTATTTAGGAATCATAAAGAAATTGTTAAAAGAATAGAAACATATTTTTAATATACACAATGATGCGCATAAATAAAATAAATTTTAAAAAGTACAGAGCAGCTACTAAAAAAATTATTAAGTGAAACAAAAAAAAAATTTGTGAATTGACTGTATACCTAAATTTAAAAAAGGATGCATAAAACGAGGAAATATAGAATAAGCTCCAAAATTAACCATGATACAAAATATATTTATATTTCATTCCATTGAACAATTGTACAACCTGTTGTATAATTTTTTGCTAAAAATTCAAAAGATAATTTTGATTCAAACTTTTGACAGTGAAATATAAGTGGAAATGAACCCGTTTCCCAAGATTCATCAAATATTTTTTTAAATGACAAATTTCAACTTAAACTTTTTTTTTCTTCAAAGCATGCAATAACTCAAATCTTGGCCCAGATGGTGTATCTAATAAATTTTTATCAAAGGAATTACAATTAATTATCAAAGCACTTAAAATTCTATTTGAATGTATAACCATATGGTTGAACAACGTTTTTTCGAATATGCTATGCATAAAAGCTATAGTAATTCTCATTCAGAAAAATAAAAATTCTATTAAAAATTCTATAAACTCATTTCACTTATGTGTTGTATATACAGAATTTAAAAAAAATATTAATAAAGAGTAAGGCAATTCTTAGAACACCCCATTCTAATAACATTCTTCAAATTCATTCACTTATACTAAAAACTAACATTTGTAAAGCATTTACTCACAATTTGATCATACTGAAGGCTAACATTTGTAAAGCATTTGCTAATGCTTCATCCACAATTTTTACTAGCGGTCAGCTTAGACATTGCAAAATAAATAATATGGCATGAAACTGGATAATATATTTAATTACATAAAACTTTTAATAGTCTTTATCTCTCAAATAAAACTCTAATAACGAACTTCCATAAGGATCAGTTCATGGTATCACATTATTTCTTATTACAATCAACAATATTTCATATATATATATATGAAGTTATTTCATATATACAGGGTGTTTCGTAACTGTGGGACCCACTTCGGGATTGTATGCCTAAAAATAATGAAAAAAAGTCATATAAATATATGTCCTATCTGTCTTCGTTTATGAAATAGAATGAATTTTATAAACAGAGCAAACTCTAGTAAGCTAGTTTTACCAGGGATGGTATATTCAATTTTCATAATAATCATAATTNTTTTAGCCGAGTGGCTAGGCAATTTTTAAATCAACACTTTGCAAATAAATGGATTGGTCGTAGAGGTCCTATTGCATGGCCCGCTCGTTCTCCGGATTTGATTCCATTAGATTTTCATTTGTGGGGACATTTAAAATCTATTGTATATGCAACATTGATTGAAAATGCTGAAATACTACGAATTAGAATAGAACAAGGCTTCCGACAAATTCGAGAAACACCAGAAATGATAGAGAGAGTAACCAGATTAATGACAAGACGCGTGTAGACTTGTCTTCAAATGCAAGGTGGTCATTTCGAGCAATGTAATTAAAACAGAAAATTCATTATATCTCATAAACGAAGACAGATAGGACATATACTTATATGACTCTTTTTCATTATTTTTAGATGTACAATCAGCTCCCGAAGTTGGTCCCACAAGTTACAAAACACCCTGTATGTGTACAATGAGTGTAAAAATATTCGTACAGTGACTAATCACGACTGAAATGTTAACCAATAATATTTATTAAACAATATTTTTTAAACAAACATGTTGCATCTATTCTCCAAAGTCTGTAGAATAACAATATCAAATAAACAAAAAAAAACATTTATATTGTTTATATAAGTATCAAGAAAAATGAACAAAACGACAGAAATGAACGCGTAATAAGTATTCGTACAGTTCTATTGTCACTATCAAGTGTACAAGTAATTTAAATATTTATAATAGAAACAATAAATAATTGTAAAATTAATATTTATAAATTATTAATTTGGTATTTAGTAGGGTTTCCCTTTGATTTTATTATTGCAGCTAGTCTTCTAAGTATTGAATTAACCAAATTAGATGTGATTTTATTAGTGATATTATTCCATTCGTTGATTAAAGCATTTTTTAAGTCTGTTTTAGATGAAATTGTATGTTTTCGAATTGATCCTTCCAGATAATCCCACAAATGTTCAATAGGGTTAATATCTGATGATTGCGGGGGTGTTTTTTAAATGTGCTGGCGTATTATATGCATTCACAAATATTATGTGAATGAAAGGAATAGAAAGAAGAGACTGGAGTTCGCACGAAGTTAAGTAAAAAACACCGATGGAGTTTTGGAATAGGGTCATCTTCACGGATGAGAGCAAATTTAACATTTTTGGCTCCGGTGGACACTTCACAGTATGGAGAAAAAAAAAAAAAAAAAAAAATGAAAAATATAAACCTCAGAACTTACAGCCGACAATAAAACAGGGTGGTGGTTCAATATGTGTTTGGGGCTGCATGAGTACCGCAGGTGTGGGTGAATTGCATTTGATTGATTGAACAATAGATCACAAGATATATATTATTTTAAAAACTCATCTGCATTCAAGTGCTGAAAAAATGAGTATTGAAAATAATTTTGTTTTCATGCAAGATAATGATATATTATAGCATATCGCTTAAAATACAAGAATGTGGATTGCATATAATACGCCAACACATTTAAAAACACCCCCGCAATCACCAGATATTAACCTTATTGAACATTTGTGGGTTTATCTGGAACGAGCAATTCGAAAACATACAATTTTATCTAGAACAGACTTAAAAAATGCTTTAATCAACGAATGGAATAAAATCACATCTAATTTAGTTAATTCAATACCTACAAGACTAGCTGCAATAATAAACCCTACTAAATACTAATTATAAATATTAATTTTACAATTATTTGTTGTTTCTATTATAAATGTTTAAATTACTTGTACACTTGACAATAAAACTGTACGAATATTTATTACGCGTTCATTTCTGTCATTCTGTTCATTTTTCTTGATATTTATATAAACAATATGAACTTGTTTTTTATTTATTTGATATTGTTGTTCTACAAACTTTGGAGAATAGATGCAACATGTTTGTTTAAAAAATATTGTTTAATAAATATTATTGGTTAACATTTCAGTCGTGATTAGTCACTGTACGAATACTTTTTACACCCACTGTAGTTATAGCGTTAAAATTACAATTTATGCTGATGATATATCATTTAGTTCACTAAATGATATATCATTTAGTGGAAAAGATTTGAGGAAACAAGTTTAAAATTTTTAAAAACTAAATCAATACTCTAATTTTCATTCTCTCTTGAAAATCATCAATTTATAATTACAGATAAGCTAAAACATTTAGGGCTCACTTTTGACAAAAAGCTTATGTGGACATACTATATCAAAAAACTTAAAGACGACTGTCTTAAATGCGAATAGGAAACGGACTTCTCCGAATTACTTACATAACTTTACTAGCGTTTTAAAAAATTCAATTATACATATATGCTTCTACCAGTTTTTGACAATTAAAAAAAAAAATGGAATCTGTTCCATTAACTGTGGAACACTAATAGCAACGGGCTTACGTACCAATCCCACAAATGTTATTCTTAGTGAAGTCTCCACTGACGGGTCGAAAAATTAATTAAATCTCAAATATATTATATCTGTCTTAACTCTATCTTAAATATAACATTTTTTAACTACCTTGATATAACATTTGCTCACATAGATATCCAAATCTTTAATAGAAATATAAATATCCCTAGATTCTTCGTGTAAAAATACAATTAAAGGTAAAATTATCTGTCACAGATGACAGTAATAGTTAATAAATTTTAAACAAATTAAAACTAATGTTATATGCGTATGTTTATTTATTACGTATCCTCATAGTACATAGATTATTTAGTGAATAATTGAAATTCATATTTACATTTTTGCCTGAATGAGCGATATTAAATAAAACTCAGCTATCTATCATAGGACATAAATAAATGGAAAATTGGTTTCAGTTTTATTGCGAAACAAGAAATGTAAATAAACACCGTGCAACACTTACAAAGATTCAAACAATCTTCCGTATCAATTCTGGTTTTATAAAACGTCAAAATAAATAAAATAGTTGCACAATATCGAAAACAGGAAAAATTTCTAATCAAATTTGCCGATTAATTATTTCAACTAATGTGATAATGTGAGTTATCATCAGTTGCCCAGAAGTATTATATGTATATCTAAAACTGCAGTAGATAGAATTTATAAAAAATATTTAACTCATAATACTGGAAAGGAAAACTTAAGTGTTGTTCGAAAGAGTCGACAAAATCCAACAATCTTGGCGAGAAACATTGTAGAAAGTTTGTATTTAAACGTTCCTATAAACACAAATTATACGAAGACTAAATGAAACTGAATTAAAGTGCTATAAAGCTAGATGTAAATTGTATATTGATAAAATTAATATGAAGAAACAATTAGCATTTGTTAAAAAATACATAAAGATGCTATTATCATTTTCGGGAAAATATAGTATGGAATGATGAAAGCAAATTTGTATTGCGGCAAAAAAGAAACCAAGTTTGGAGGAAACGAAATGAAGCGTATAAAAAGCAGTTTATCATGTTAACTGTGAAATTTGATGAAGGGAACATTGATGGTGTGGGGATGCTTCTCTCACAGCACAGAATTGATACGTTGATACAAATTGATAAAATTATGAATGCAAACAGAAGAAGCAATATTAAAAATAGGAGTCGAAAAAAGATTTTTATTCAAACAGGTCCTAAGATTATTGCTAAAAAAAAAAAACAAAAAATTTTTAGAGAATTCAAACATTAATTTACCTAAAAGGCCAGTACAAAGCTCCGATTGAAATCCTATACAGAAAATCTAGGAAATATAGATGCGAGGGTTCCACTGGATAAACGCAGTAGTAAAACAGATTTTTTTAGATGCTTGCAGATAGAATTCAAAAACATTGATAAAAAATATATCGAAAATCTATAGTATTCCACGTTTGGAGGAAACCGTAATTCAAGCAAAAGGCAGCAATACCAAATATTAATTTTATTATTTATTTCGTTTATTACAAATTTAAGTGTGTCCACATATTTTTGTTCGTCGACAAAATAATTAACTTTCCTGTTTCATGTTGCTTATTTGCACAAAAATATAAATGTTATTTTCAATTTTTCATTAAATAATCTATGTACTATGAGAATACATATTAAATGAAACTTAAGAATATGACACTAATACTAAAACATATAAATTGCATTGACATCTTCTACCATCTCAGCTATAATATATACATATGTAATTCTGTCCCCGACTGTGTATTACATGAAGTGACCATGAGATTTCAAATGTCTACCTATTATTAAATGAGAACAATACAGAATGCCTCTCTGAAAATTAAAAATTCGTTGATCTTCTTGAAAGAAGTTGATCTTCTTCAAGTTGCTACAAAGAAAAATAGATACCTATAAAGCAAACTGTACTAAAACTATAAGCAATTATTTCAATTATATGAATCTAAATCAAGGAAAAAGACTAGGTATGCAACAATTATTCTGAAAATCTTCAGTGTAATCTCCCAGAATACTTCATTTTCTGAAATTTATGGAATATAGACATTAAGACACCTGATATATATATATATATATATATATATATATTAGATAGTACAATAATAACCGATTCCAAGAGTTCACATTAGTAATTATTTAAAGTATCAATTTAATTGAAAAATATCTCAATCCAATAGCAATATCAAATCCTATTTATTTGGATTCCACGACGCACAAACATCGAGAAAAGAAGACCGACGCAATTGTAAAATCTTTCCGCTATCTTAAATACAAAAAATCCAATTAAAACTTTCTTTCACAAAAAAGAAAAGAATTTTCTATGCTTTCTACTTGTAAAGGAGAAGAGCCGTAATTTGAAAAGATCAACACGTTTGTCAATACATGAAGTCGGAAATAACAGTTTTGAGAATGGCTTGCTTAACAGAATTGATCATACAAACTTCACACGTTTATTCCGCATTACTAACAATGAGGCTCATACGTATGGAATCAATGTTTTAGAATATATATAATCTAATTGTGATTGCATTGAGTATAATGACTACGAAAAATGTGAGTAAGATTATCACAGACATGAGCAAGAGCCATAATTTTATTTGTTTTGATTTTCAGTATTAACATTTTTTATGTAACTCAATACTATTATTAATATATTGTGATAAATTGCTAATAAATCATCGGAATTTGATACGATCTAAAAATTGAAACGAAAAAAAAAATATTATAATAAAAATAGATTTCAATAAGAATATGGCATTATTTCTAATAAATCGTATAAATAAAAATACATTACACTACCGTAAATTAGAATTTTAAGCTTGATAATATCTTGAACGAAAATACATTTTACATATATGATATGTACAGGTTAGTGACTCAAATCATTTCATAGTGTTGATCTCTGTATTACATCTTATAGTTAATCTCTATTATCAATATAATTAATATTATATTCTTCATACATATACATATATGTATATTAATTTTATAAATATTGCGTATTAAGTATAATGAAACATAATTTTAAAATAGTACGAATATAAATTACAATTTATTTTAAATATTGATCCAATCAATAATGGCAAATAATGGCAAGAAAAATGATGATTTTCCAAAACAATGCCATAAAACAACGATTTTGCAAAATCAAATTTTTTAGCATTTAACTAATATAAGACAATTGAACAAATTACAATAAAACTTGAATTTTAAGTAGAAAAAGGTGAAAAATTTAATTGAATAAATCTGAAATAAATCACTTACATATTTCTGTAAGTTTGTTAGCATAATTTGAATAATGGAAAACTACTATATATCTTCTATATATCTTCACCGACAAACATAAGCTTGTTACGTTACTAAATTCTATGCCATTAAAAAATGATTGTCATATAAATAAATGTTACTGACAATAAACTTAGGTCATGACAATACAAGTATAGTTTGTAGAATAAAATATTATGGTTTATACAACTTCTAGATCTGAATTACTAATCATAAAACTTTATGATTTATCAAAAAAAGAATAAAATAAAATTCTATTTTAATTTATTCAATAGTAAGAAACTTAATCATCGCGTAAGAAACTTGATTATTCGTTAAAAAGAAAGCGCAACGCCTTATTGACAATTTTATCTTTAGAAGTTATATGTTCGTAAATTATATGTTTAAATAATATTATTGTGTACTTATATAATAGATTCCTTATTCGATTTTATTTTAAGTGTTACATTTATATATGTACTTTTATTTATATTATTTTGATAGAATTTTAGAGAGCAATAAAAATTGTCCATATTCTAAATGTATTTCAAGCAAACAAGAATTATTGCAAAACATCATTAAACTATAGGATAATTAACACTTTTACGACGAGTAGCATATATGTACTTGACTTTATTATTAAACAAATTTCTAAAATAATATTGTTTCTACATGAATTAATAATTATGTTTATTCTTTTAAAAATATTTCAAATATTATATAAAATTATATACAATCTAAAATATTTATTTAAAACATGTAATTTTAAGATTCTATGAAAATTATATTAACAGGAACAAAAATTTAATCTGCTCTTTACTTTTTCCGGTAATTAATGTTACAAACTATGTTTTTAAGCAGATAAAGCCATCGTTATTTTTATCACTTTTTATCATTCGTTATATTCCCATTCTATTCGTTATTTCAAGAACCGACATCATTACAAGCATTGTTCATTAAAATAATTTTCGAATAGTAGCGAGTAAGTACGTTATTAAGCTCCATTGATAAACAACAATCTTTCATCGTCGTCTTGCATATACATATGTAGCTATAAAATATGAATCTCGTGACAATCACGATGGTATTCCATATGTACGAAGTTTTTTTGCACAATAAAACAACTAAATAATGAATACCAAACTAGATCAAGTCACGACAATTCTCGATGGTACAAATATATGTTTACTACATACTTACAAATTCGCAAACAAGAAGTACGGCAGAACGGACGACTACGGATATTAGAAACGATTATTTCCCCTCGAATTGTTGGTCGCTTAACCCGGTCAAACGCAATATATGTACATACATACTTACATACATTGCAGCGATATGCATTAGTTTTCACTTTTCCGTTTGGCTTTATCACACTCAAAAAGTGATTTTCATGCAGAAACGAATGCAGAAATGTACTAGCTTTTTTTTCATTTATCTATATAAAAATTAAATAAAACGTTACATGCTGTTTTTGAAAAGACTACTTGAAAGACTATTTTTTTCTGCCTTTTGTGTTTCTTTTTGTTTTGCTTCTTTTTTTCCTTAACATTAAACAGAACATAAACAAGGGAAAGTCGAACGGAATTTGATTTATACATGCATAAATATACATCGTTGTATTTGATATAAAGAACATTGTGTTTGATATAAAAAAATAATATTTTTATTACTTGTATAGTCACTGTATTTCTTCAAATGTTCATAATACCAACCTAATGTTTTTTAACATTTTTGAAATTTTTTTGTGGATTTTAGTATTTTCTTCTAATATCTCAGAAAGCATTCAATTCGTATTAAAAAGATTTTTTCTATCTATCAAACTTCGAAAGGCGATTTCATCCTTTAAATTTGAATGATCAGAGTTAAAAAAATATTTATCTGTTGTTTTTGACTGTTGTTCAAACCTTTATCCAAACCAAAGTTTCATCCAAATTGAAACAAATTGTACGTGATCTTTCTTTGTTAGTGCAAAACTATGAAAAATAATATATAGCCATACGTATCTAAAAGATGTTGCAAATTTCTATATGTTTTAATGTTTAGAAACACGAAAGTTTCTCTATTAGATTATTTTAATCATTTGAATCATTTAATTATTAAATGATTAATCAGTTAATTATTTAATTCTGTATCATGTAAAAAAATTTGTATCATTTTTCTCCGAAATTTTGTTTTTCCAGTTTTCAAATGCATACCATTAGGTATATTTTGTGTATAATAAAAAGTTAACAATTGTGTATTCTGGAAAATTTAATTATATATCAAACTTTAATTAAACTTGAAATTGAATGTGTTATTAAATGTAGTTCATAGAACACAGTCCATGAATGGTTCATAAATCGTCGTAATTACGAAATCGCGGATGTAATCGTCAAAATCCCCATCCTATTACGCGCTGTCAATTTTCATTATAGGATCGACACGTATCTGGCTTTTTTCCGATGTGTGATTTTGCATCACAAATTGACATACACCTATGTAAAATCTTTGAACTTGATTTTCAAGGATTATCCAAAATGTTGGACAAATGACACGAACGTTGCTCGAAAGACAAACGTCGGACGAACCGCACATAATCTCTAGATAGAAAAAGCGATGAGTATGAGCGCAAGTAGAAATCCAAGCAACGGTCCGTGAGACACTTAGCTAAATATCTAGTTTGATGACTCCGTGCTAGCGAAGTATTCCATATTATAAAGTACTCACTTAATAGAAAGCAAATTGGAATATGAAACTAAACTTCGTTAGCTAGACATTTTTCACCATAATGTTCATCGATTGGAAATTAGCTAGAAATAACATTGACTACGATGAACGATAAACAATTTTCAATATCCACTAAATATTAATAACGCACTTGTGCACGATATATTTTACGCTACTAATTTGTGAATTCGTTTGCAGATCATTGGAGTCCGACAAAAATTTCATTCGACCCAATTACGCGGAACCATATACCAGATGAGCTTATAGATCGTTCGTGATTGTCGATTCGCCTATGCGAATGGATGAGAATCTTCATTTACTATGCACGTTTTGCCAGACTACTTTGTCTTTCTCACACAGATCGCGTAGATTTTGGAAAATTACTTGAACGCATTCATCTTTCATTTCTTCTGAACGCCTTCAATTGAAGTTTCGACGTTTTCAAGTTTTCTCCAATCTCGACGTATAGATGCCCGATAACATAACGACAAGAAATACTGGAAATACCGTTAATAAATTTTAAGAACTTGGATTTAAGTACGTTAAATACATCTAAAGTTTTCGTTTTGTAATATGCGAGAATTTCCTTTCAGTTTTGTTTTACAACTCAACGTTCGATCACGGAAAAATCATCGATTGCTACGTCGCGTTGTTTAAAAGATATTTTTTAATTTTTATGCGCATATATATAAATTTATATAAATTTATAAATGTAATGTGTGCGTGCGTGCGTGCGTGCGTGCGTGCGTGCGTGCGTGCGTGCGTGCGTGTGTGTGTGTGTGTGTGTGTGTGTGTGTGTG